>NW_020271833.1:1622947-1674204 GCF_003268045.1 Sipha flava | reverse complement strand
GTAGTAAGAAATACCCTCACAAAATAGTCAAGGATACTCAAACTGGAGATGATGGTTATCCGACTTACCGACGGAGATCACCAGATGATGGAGGTTATACTGTAATATTAAAAGTTCGTGGTCAAACAGAAATCGTGGTTGACAACCATTGGGTTTTACCGTATTGACTTGAATGTTTTACGTAATAAGTTAATTTAATGTTTATAAAAAAATATTTGCAAGACATAATGTACTGAATTAAATATATATTTTATAAGAAAAATTTTTAGTATAAAATAATTAGAAATATTATAATTATTGATATTTGAAGGACGTAAATATATGCCAATCATTACTAAATATACTTGAGTTCTCTGTTTTTAACACATATGTTAAATGAATCGGTAAATAACATATTTAAACTACTGTTAATTTCAAATTTTCCAAATTTGGTGTATAGATTTAAAATTTTCCGCTGAATCAGAAAATAAAACATTGATTATTCCAAAATTACTTTTAAAATCGAATGAATCTATAAAATTTATAAACATATATGCTACAGTAATGGTACGAATACCGGTAAAACGTAGGATTTACCGGTAAATCCTAGAGTTTACCAACTGCGATCGGTAAATGTCCAACATTCAGATAATTTTGTTTATATATATATATATATATATATATATATATATAGTTTACTTTCATGTTTAAGAAAGTGAACCAAGTTCCTTAAAACTATAATTTGAAATGTGATGTGAAAATAAAATGTGTAATATTAAGAATAATTAAAGTGATCAATTAATATCTTAAGTAACGTAGAACTTAAACTAAAAAAAAATCTGCTTAGAAAAAAAATATACGTTACCTACAGGTTAATTTTATTTTTATAGGTAGTTAAAATTATATACTAATTACATTAAAAGAAAATTAAAATACAAAAAATATTGAATTATACATTTTATACTTCAATGTTATGTTTTATTTATGTAAAACTATTTTTAAATTTTCTTAAAATAAATTCTAGAAATATAGGAGAAATTATTTCTACTTGTTATTTAATTTTCAACTGTTATTTTATAAGTATGATTCTTTTACTTGCCAATTTAATTTTTAATTTTTACTTTTTTCTTTTGCATTTTATTTTCGATTTATATAAGGTGATTCTGTATGATATTTATATACATGGCTAATCATTTTCAAACATATCTCACAAATCAAAGTAAAATTTTAGGAAACTGGACTACTTAGTAATTTCTTATTTATTATTTTCGAAAAATTTACCTCGTATATATTAATGACGGCTTATTTTAGCGTTTTGATTTAAAAATAGTGTTAATCATATGTGTTAAAAATAATTTGTATAAATACTAAAGAATTGAAAAGTATAACTTATTGATTAAAATATACATACCACATAATAGGGAACACATTTTTAATAACTCACTCTATAAATAAATAAAATATATAATTATGTCCATTTAGTTGATTTAAACGCTCGAGTGTCATACATTTTGTAAAAATATATATCTGAGATATTTTGAAACGAAATATTGTTCTATAATAATCAAATAAAATAAGAATATTGTTGGACGATTAATTCAATTACCTTCTATTATGTACTATAAATTTAAAATCTTAAATGTTTCATTTTGAGTTTTTGACAAAATTGTTAAATGTGTTTAATTTCTAGCTAACTTATTCGAAAGTTGAACATTGAGCTAATTTAAATATGTAACAGATAATTTCAATACTACTTTATCGGTTACTACTATTTATTATTTCAATGTGTTTTTTGGGGTTTTTCTTTTTACTTTAAAAAGTAATAAAACCCAAAATTTAATAAATTGTGACTTTTGAACTTTGAAAAAAAAAAACAAGAAGTTCAAAAATGTTTTTCTGTTATAACTAGTGAGATAATGAATAAAATAGTAGACTAAATTTAAATTTATCGGTTTGCTAAATGGTTTACAGCTTAATTACTTAAGTATATTGTGAAAAATTCTAAATTTTAGTTGTGAGAAAGAACAAAGACAATTACCGTGACGAGAAACCGAAACTGCGCGTATTTAAAGCTGAAATCGAATCAGATCAACTATACGTATATTCAAGCGGATCAGAGAAAACAAATGAAGTATTTGAACTTTTGATTTCATCTAGGTTTTTAAATCTATGGTCGCGTATACTTATCGCATCAACAACGTTTTTTTACATGTAATACTATTACGTCGGATGAGATTGGACCAGCGGTGCGACGTGTACATGCGATAACAGCGTGACTTATGGACGTAGGAGGACTGGTAACGTCTCTGGGTCTACATTCCAAATGCCATATGAATATTCACTAACCTGTGAACATAAATAATTGAAACATTAATACCACGATCACTGGTTGGCGGAAAACAATGTGTGACATTGAGGTCGTCGTGCAACGTACCATCGATATCAGGACTCTTTATATTTTTGAGTTTTATTCTAACGTTACGTACTGGTGTTACAATCCACTTTGGCAAAATGTCTTCGCGGAAACCGTGAGGTTGCTGTGAGATGCACGCGCGTTGTTATAAATTATCGTTCATAAAGCAAATAGATCTCCGAACATTATCGGCGGAACGTGTGCGTGTTACAGTCCGGCGCGTTATTCCGTTAATGAAAACGACCAACAGGAAAGATCAATTGATGTACTACTTTGGTAGCACCGGTATTAAATTGACTGAACCCATTATTAATGACGGCCATCATTTATATGAAAACGTCGGTGGCGACGGCGGCGACGGCGAAAGGTACGAACGAAAAGAAACGCAACTTTTGGATGAAAATCACGGTATTAACCGTGTATCGTTATCGTATAGCGTTACGCTATTAGCGTACGTGTTAGAGGTCGGTTCGGTCATATAGTATATGTTGGTAAATAAATATATACGTGTAATGATGTGCATTATTCGATTGTAAAAGACGGCACGAATATTTTATTATGTATACTATTTATATGTACGTGATTTTTAAAACCATTTCAAATAAATAAATAACAGTATCTTCGATACTCGCACGAACAACACGGATAAATAAATACTATTGACATCCCTACATTCAAAGGACCGCCCAAGATCCATGCCACCGCGTGTCCCTATATAACAGGGATGTACACCACTCTTCCCGGAGCTCTTGATCTTAGGTCGTCGTCGTGCATGCACACCGATCGTAAGATCAACGAAGCAACTCAGTTTTTTGTCATTAGTGCATGCGCACCGATCATAAAACTAACGACAAAAGCTTATATATGCGATTTATTTTGACTTATAATTTTAATCCGTTCGACTTGTGTTTTTCGTACAAGTGTTGAAGAGTATCCGGTTTCAGTGCAATTAAATTCAGCATTTGCCCTTTTTTTTTCAACCTCGCATCGACATTTAAAGATCTACGGTAAAACAAGTAAGTGCTGCTTTATTTAGCTTGGCAGACTGTACAATTGCGCTGATCGGCTCTCGAACATTCTCAACTCTGAGAGCCCTCCCTTAAACAAGGAGGAAGGTAACAACCCTTTAATACATAAATACCTCACCGCCATTTACACATATATACCACCATCACTTCCCCATCTTACTTCTCCTATTTTATTATTTTTTTGTATTTTTGGGTTATTACATACGTTTTTATGGTATCACTTATAATGTAGTGTTAACAGATTGATTTAATTTAATAGTTGGTTACATACACACAAACACGATGCATGGTCATCAACTCGTCATCATAGGTTATTAGTCTATAACAGTGGTTCTCTACCTGGGAGGGTAACTACTCTCCAAGGGATATTAAAGACCTTTTTGAGGGATATAGATTAAACTAGTTTTTATTTTATTTCATGTACTTTATTATTATAATATTCATTATTATTTTATTTGAATCGAATAACAATCGTGCAGTGTACTTTCGATTATCCGAAATCATCAATGAAACGATCCATGTACACGAATGTACAATAAAAGAAAAAATATATAAAAATATTATGTTTCCTTACAAAATATCTATGCATATACATCATTACTATTCTATGAATCGGTCTAATGTGGTTGCAATAACTCCATGACGCGGTATGTACGTTAACGTAATGTTTTTGTGGGAAAAGTATTTGTTAAAATCTAACTCGATTTATGGGCAATAATATTAAAAAGGTTAGAAACCGTTGGTTATAGTCTTAAAAACTAACAACATAACATATTAAGTAAACAGTTTTAATACAAGTGTAATGATTATTTTATATACGTGCATCTAAATAGTTGTGATTATTAAATGTATCAACGCAAATATAAAGCCGGGTTTACACGACGCGAATCTGATGCGCGAGGCAAGATTCGCGAGGCTGCTTCGCGAGACATCTGATTCACCTAAATGTTTACACGATACGTATCTATGCGCAAAGCAATGTGATTCAGGGCGAGCCACAGTTTATGTGAGGCAACGATGGCGGCAATAAATTAAATACATTGATTTTGATCCATGGCGTTACGTGCGAGGCAAGACGCTCAAAGAAGTAGTTCACACGACTCGAAACAAATCGGCGAATCTCCTTTGACGCGCGCCCAAATACCGACTGAGCTACCGCTCGCCACGAGGCATCCTCGCTTGACTCGCTTATCACCCGAGGCAAGTTCAGACGGGTCGAATCATGTCGAATCTTGACTCGCGCATCAGATTCGCGTCGTGTAAACCCGGCTTAAGATATATATGTATTTTTACATCATTACTCGCTCGTGAACTCTGCGAAACATAAAAATGCAGTCACAAAATATTGTCGGATACATTGTTCAACGATCAATAGATACATACGAGTAATATTCATTCGGATACCTTACCGGAGGTAGTTTAACGATGTATCGAATTGATATTCGAGGACCATGTTGAAATAACGCAGCGCTGCGCACGTTACAGTAATACTGAAACAACGCCGAAATACCGTTCAAACGACGTGCGCTCGTTGTCCACCAAACATTTGATCGTCATTGTCGTCCATAAAGAAACGAATGAATGGAAACATGATGGTAGACGCCACGGAGTTGATTAATTATCGTGACGTTACCATCGTATTTAGAATCAGTTTATCACATGGCAAAGTGAATATATCGAACAACAATGGTTTTCGAGAGATAGGAACAAGGGCAGTTGTTGGCTGGTCGGATAAGCCACTATATAACCACCAAAGGGGGGGAATGTTTGGTATTAGGGTCCTACAATAAATATTTATTAAAAGGACGATGCGGCGATGGTTGAAAGTTGAAGAAAGAAGGAATTTAAGGCCTCCAGAGCTGACCAGATTTATGATGATTTCACCAGCATAATAAAACCCATGTATAGCGTTGCCGCATGCGTACACCGTTTATGTTTTTACTCCTTTTTTTAGTAGTTTAGCATCTAAGGATACTATTACTATTATTATTATTATTTTTCCGTTTTATTTTTATTTATTTTCGTTCACTTTTTTTCTATCAATATTTTTAACGCTAGAAGAAATGATCTCGGTTTTATTTCTCTTTTGGGAGTTGATAGCAACTAATGGGATTTCGAAGAAAAACTTATATGTATTGTATTTATCAATAACATACCTGATTCTAAGGATGCATGCGTGTAGAATACCATCGCAGAGTGATTCAAAATAAAACTTGGAACTGGATTTATATTCAATGCACGTGCAATTTGTCTTAAATTTGATATACTTACTTACATTTTTTATAAAAAAAATAATTATGTGTATTACACATAAGGTAAATGATGCACAAAAGGATAAAAAAAGCTTAATGTAATCTAGTGTATAGGTTTACTCGGAATAAATGAAAATACATTTCTTTTGTGGATTTCAACAAGTTCATACAATTCATATACGCATTTCAATTCTATATTATATTACATAATGATGTAACCTCATTCGAGTCAGCCAAATGTGAATTGGTTTTAACGGATTTATTCATTTATTTATTTTTTTTATTTTCAATTAACTTATTTGGATAATTTCAGACTCTACATAGCTAATATATCATATTGATTTCTTAATATCAATAAGCAACGAAATGTTACCGGATAAATGCATGTTGATGCGAAAATCCCGCATTGTAAAAACGTTGACGCTGGATGACTCTTACAATTTTTCAACCGAGTTCTTTACGTACTCCGACTAATGGACCTACTATTGATATTGCATTGCCTGGGGATTTTTAAGACTCAGGTCTGGCATTTTAATTTACTGACTATGTATATTTACGAATCTTTGAAAACTAATCAAACGATATATAAATAGTATAATCCGATATAAATACGACACCACCTTGTAGGGTTCGTCTTCAATGTTATCATTTTCTACTGTGGGACGTTTGCGCAAAAACTCTTTATTTTCATTGTATTCACGATTGTCAAATGGATAAATATGTTCATCAATATAATACTAAAATCACAAAAGCAGATGGATAAAATAGAAAGCTTATCGCGATGCCAATCGAAAATATTTCTTCTATGCCGGAAACAATACGTCTCCCTCGCCGCAGATATTGGTCTACGTTCGTCTGACAAACTGACTGAACGTCTTAAATATACTCTATGTATATGATATGTTATAGTTTCTCAAACTCTTTTAGTTTGGCTGTGATGTATGTGGCATATCTAGAGGTCAGAAAATAATGTACAATTTGAATTGTTTCGATTAATTTTATTATTTTCTATACGACCAACTATTATGTTTGTAATATTATTGCATTGTTTACGATCGTTCTGTGTACCGTCAATTTCACAAATCTTTCAATTTGTACCATTGGCGTGTCCCACGTACTTAGATAATAATAATACCATAATCATCCTGCATTGCATATAGGTAGGCATGAGTGTTCAATGATACATATAATAAATTAACTCTTATAAATATTAAAAACCACATCTATCAAACGCAATACACCACACAAAGTTCAAGTAAGAAATTAAATAAATATTTATTGATTGTTAAATAACCACATCCACATTTTCACACAAATGTCATCTTATAAGTAAACATTATTCAAATAATCACATTTGTGATTGAACTAGATTGAACTATATACATCTTCAAATTATACACACACTCTTGTGTCCATCGGATAAATAAGGGACCAGTAAACAAAGGCAAATCAAACGAGTTCTTGCTATGTGACATTGAGCACCTTCACGTTAGTTTATGTCATGGTCTGGACTTAGAAACTCAATAGCTAAATTAAATATTAGGACTTAAACATTTTAACAGCCTAATTAATTAATTGTACTTAGAATGATTTTTAACAGTTTAATAAATTACTTTATCACAATAGGCATTAATTATTTACAACATTATACCTACATCCAAACGTTGAACAGGCAGAATTAGCAGGTTCAATTAATCGGTTAACACGCAGCACCATCTAAATATCTATTCGGTAACAAATATAAATAATTTAAATATCGGTGACTACATTGTTTATGATATAATCTATTACGACTAAACAGTTATTTATTTTTCCAAACGTCACAACTATTGTTCTAGAATTATTGTAATGTATACGGATTGAAATGCACATACTCAAAGCTCGTTGGTATTATATTTTTTCTGAACTAGGAAAAAATAGTTTTATGATAAAAACTATGATATATGAGTATGCCAATAATAATAATAATATTAATCGACTATGACATGAGTATAATATAAACATGTTTATGAATGTATTTAGAACATTTTAAATACAATTCGTAGAAAACCTTTAGATTTTAACATTTAAGTTCAATTTTTGAAGTACTTTAAAACTTTTCAAAACTGTTTAACCTAATCTGGTCCAACCTACACACGTTATGCCATCACATTATCCCTTTAGTTATTGCATACTAATGTACTGGTGATACGGATGATCATCGTCCATGGTGCCTCGTATATGGTGAAAAATTATCAAATGAAGCAATGATGCCCAGTAAATTAAACGTCATTTGTTTTCTAAGCATTCACATTTGATCGACAAAAATATTACATAATTTCAACGTTTATTAAAGTCACAATCTCAACAAAGTAAAAATATGACAAAAATTGTGAAGATTTCTGAAAAATCTCAAGAAGCAAGTTTTGTAGTTGCAGGGCTAATGGCTAAAACAATGAAACCACATACAATTGGTGAGCAGTTAATTTTACTTGCTTGCCATGAAATTGTGAAAATATTCTTTGGAATAGAAGATGAACAAGAAATATTGAAAATTTCTTTATCTAATATTACAATTAGTAGGCGCATAAACGACATGTCCGAAGATATTGAGCAGCAAGTATTAAATAAGCTACGCAATTCTCATATATTTGTGCTACAAGTAGACGAATCTATAGATATAAGTAGAAAAGCACAGCTTTTGGTTTTTGTACGCATGATAGTTAATAACGATAATAGTGAAATCTTTTTTTTGTTGTAAAACATCGCAAGAAAAAACGAAAAGTGAAGATGTTTTTAAAGTTTTGAACAAACATTTATTATCAGTAAGTTTATCATGGAACAATTATATTGGAATATGTACTAATGAAGCGCCTTCAATGATTGGCTCAATTAAAGGTTTTATTTCTTTAGTCAAGAAAAAAAATTTAAAAATTATTTTTATACACTGCTTTATATACTGCTTCCTTCATAAAGAGGCTCTAGTGGCAAAATTTTTAGTAGGTGATTTACAAAATACACTTGATCAGGTTGTAAAAATCATAAATTTTATTAAAAGCCGACCTCTTAAATCAAGACTATTCGAAACAATTATGAAGAGATGAATGCAGACTATTCAAGATTGATTTTATACAGCGCAGTAAGATGGCTCTTTAGGGGAAATATTTTATCAAAATTTTACAATTTGAGAGAGAAGTTACTTGTATTTTTAACCATGGAAGAATCTGAATTCAACTTTTTTGGTGATGAAGTGTGGTGGACAAAGTTATCCTTTTTAACTGATTTGTTTGAGCATCTCAATAAACTAAATTCAAGTATACAAGGTTGCAATGAAAACATATTAACATTTTCAGACAAAATAATGGCTTTCATCGAAAAATTGAATCTGTGGAAAACTGAAGTTAATCGAGGTAATTTAATTATATTTCCACATACTGCTCTGCCAGTTGCAAATGACAACATTTTTTCATTAATAGTCGACACACTGTTGGAAGTAAAAATGAATAAATATTTTTCAAGTATTAATATTAAAATGTACAGCTGGATACGAGACCCTTTCAAAGTGTTTATTAGTGGACTTGGTTGATTTAAAACTTGGTGAAGAAGAAAATCTCTATTTAATTAAAAATGATCGAACAATGTGGTTGAAATTCAAAGAGATTACACTCAATAAATTCTAGATATATATTTCTGAAGAATATCCAGAAATATCTATAAAAGCATTGATGATTATTTTTCCGTTACCAACTTCATATCTTTGTGAACAGGGGTTTTCAGTGCTTAAGAATATAAAAAATAAAAAACGAGAAAAACTAAATTCAGTGGAGGAAGAAATTAGGGTATGTCTGTCAACTATTCATCCAAACATTAAAAATATTTGTAACGCCCAACAGGCACACATTTCTCATTAAATGAATGTACAAACTACACTATTTTTTTGTAAATAAATTTAATTACTAATACAATGTAATTATAATTAATAAAAATTTGTCAGCCCATCAATCATACTTTTATAATTAAATGTATATAATTATAATTCGAAACAATTTTTTTAATCTAAAAAAAAAGTCAGTGTGCCGCGAAAATTTTTCGAAAAATACGGTGCGCTGTGTCTAGTAAAATTTTAAAAACCATGCTATGAAATTGCTGTTGGGAAAATTAGAGATAGGTTGTTCGATGTAATTGAGAAAACTGCCGTTTTGGAAAAAAGTAGGAATATACTGTGAATAAACACGAGGAAACTGAGGTAAATTGTAAGGAACAGAGTTGGAGCTAGCTTTCTGTACAGAGTTAGGTATTAATGAGCTAATTTTATTAAGGTTAGAGACTTCGGCGTAAGTGTGGCCTCTATGTACAACTCCGGAAAGCTTGATTTGGACTGCTTTGGCATAAGATTTATTTTCATTGGCCATTATTTTTTTTACCTCTTTTTGGGTGGTCCACTCGGAATAGGAACGATCGGTGGCAATGCCGTCAAGTTTACAATTAAGGCATTGGGTCGAAGTTGATTTACGCGTTTCGCATATGTTGATACCGTGATTGAAATTGCCACAGTGGCTACAACGTTGTTTACTACGGAAAAACTTTTGTGTATGGCCTAAACGGAGGCAGCGCATACACTGTAATGAAAATTATTTTAATTGTTATGAACTCTAATTATATGTATATTATTTCCCGATTAAGTTTTAAAAGATCAAACTTAAATATGATTTAATAATCATACATTTTTCAAGTCGAAATTTCATACAACATTAAATGTAACTTATTTTTTAAAAAAATTATTATCTCATAAATGAAATATTTTAAATATAAATCAAGTATTTTGATTACATTTTGAGTTTTTTTTGTGCTTTTACAAGTTACCTAAATTTAAAATGCGATTTTATTCCTTTTTTTTTTTAATGACTCTTAGATATTTGATTGACTTAAGTCTGTCGCAAAACAATTATATTATTATATATTTTTTATAGTCTACAATTTCTTCTTTAATATTTTATTAAATTTAATTTTTCGAGTATCAAAAATAATACACATATGGTAAAATGTATTCAATATTAATATTTTATACATGTTTATTTTGTTGTATATATTGTTTAAGTAATTTCGAAAACTAGTAACGTATAAATATTTATATTATGCCGATTTATTTGTTTACTTTTCTTAAGTAGTCAAACATGCATTATCTTGAAATATGTTGTGGAAACTACTTTAAGAAACATATATGACTAATAAATTATGTGAGCTTTTAAAATGAAGACCATACCACTTAATATCATATTATTATATATCTACACATAACATTATTCGAATATATCATCAACTATTTTATAACCTTCCTCAAAATAGTTTACTTACATATTTTATAGTCTTCTTTCTTCTTATTGACAACTTAAAATAATTATTAATTATATTTATAGAAAAAATCATAGATTTATTAATATCACACAATATCTTATTTTTTATAAATTAAAAATGTGATGTTCTTTGAAAATTGTTTTTTTTTTTTTTTTTTAATAATATTTAAATAGTATAATATAAAATTATAGAATATATTATAATAATTATAACGTACTTCTCCGTTATCAGTGTTTAAACACGATCGTATTTTACAAATTACACGAGTCACGTTCGCATGCTGTGCAAGGATTATAGTTCCATTTGTATAATAACCGATCAAACTTTATGAATTAATCGAAATTTCATACATTTCTCATAACTTAATATACCACTTAAAATTTATTAATCCGTTGAAATACGAAATCCTAATATTATTATTAGTAAAACTGTTTTTTAAAAGCTTACTCTCAATGCATAACCATGAGAAAAAAATTATTTTGCGAATCTCAGAAAATAATCGGCTTATTAGCATTTTGTCTAAGAAATAAATTCCTAATAATATACACAATTAATGTTTAAATATAAAGTCATGTATCATTAATGCAAGAAAAAATCATTTTAATACAAACGAGAACAATATAAAACACCTATTGTTAAAAATTACTATTTATAAATGTTATTTCATCGAATTTAATGCAATAATGAAAAATTATATTACATACAATAGAAAAGTATGTTAAACTAAAAAAATAATGTTTTCGAAATTAAATTATTTTTGATAATTTAAAATGAAATGTAAAAAAAATTCAATGTTATGCTTTTATGTATTTTGTAAAAAAAAATAACATGGTATATAATACTTTACACATAATAATTATAAAATACTTTATATGCGAATGAGTCTTGAATTTTACTAATTATTAAGTCCATCAGGAACTCCTTCTATGTGTACATGATACTTTCATCGCTATCCTTATATTAAATTGAATGCGATAATAATGATTTAAGTTTAGTTTCCACATTTTCACTGAACGCTGTTTTTTACAAATAATTCCAAGATAAATATAAAGACAAATATAATCACATTTAGATCCCGAATCAACAATAGTTTATAAAATAATAGTATTAGCCACTGCATCGCAAAGCGAATTCGTTAAATACTTTATATCATAATCCTAAATTTTATCGGTAGAATATTTACATTGTGATCTAAATCAAACACAAACTATGAGGAAATAATCAAACTTTATTCTATTCACGTGTTTAACTTCCGGTTATTTCTCCGGGATAGATCCAAATATGTACCGCAATGACGTATTAGGCAAATAATTTAAAAACAAACATTTAAAATTAATATTTAAATTTTATATTGTATGTTTTGTTTTAAATCAAACAGGCACCTACAAATCTGATTTTTCTTCTCATGAGTAGGTAAAAATCTTCGCTGTAGACATTTAGGCTATGCAGCAACTATTGAATGTAAAATTACATTAATCATGATCGAAATGTTGTTGTCATAATTCCCAAAATCTGAAATGGTTTTCTATATTCAAAATTAAACAAATACGTGTTGTACAGAAAATTTGGGGGATAAATATGTATATTTTTAAAAAATAAATCATATTGTATTATGTTATTAATATTTTTATGCCTTTTAATTATATTTTTTGGTTGTCAAAAAAACCACTTTTTTCTTCTACACACAATCCCCTTTTATTTTTTTTTTCATTTTTCAGTATATTATAAAGCCACATTTTTGTAAAAAAAAAAAAATGAAAGGATTTTATATAAGGATAAATGGTTAAAATGCATATCGTCTAAAAATTCTGTTATTTTCAAACGTTATGAAAGCAAATACATAATATCAATTATTTATGAAATTTTACCCAATTTATTTCTGGTTTTGATGAGATAAATAACATATCATAGTAATTTATCCATGTGGAAGTATTCGTATTCATCAAACAATTTAACATGCTCAACTGCTATCAAAAAAAAAAAACGAATAAACGAAAAAAAATTATGGATTTTTATAATAATATATCTATCATTTTTCAAATCAAACAATATGTAACATATGTTTGTATATTTTTTCTATTCAAACCTTGATTTCTATTTTGTAAAACGAAAAAACGTTTTTGATCAATTGTTTTTTTTTTTTTTTTTTTTTTTATTAGGCTATGTGAATTTAAAAAATCTCACACCAACGCATGAACATTTTATGAACGATCCATTAAAACATTTAAATAAAAAAAATATATTCTTGAAATAGGAATCTCAATAATCATGAAATACTGTATAATGTGGCAAGTTGTAAATTACAAGCAAAACTGGACATTTTTAATACTTGGTTGAATGTCCGTAAATTGTTTTCATCGCACCAATGTTCTCTTATTACCAATGTTACAATTTTACATTTTCACGAATTGGGTGTTTTCATTTTACACAGCGCATTTATTATAATAATATTAAATGCATTATTAATTACTTCCATTGATTTTATAAAATAAAACACATGCATACGAATAAGATTCTCAAAAAAATATGAAAAACACCAACAATTCGAAAATAAATAGTCCGTTTTTAACAAAAATAAAATTTTGACTCTTCATAACATTACAAAATAAATTAGCCGTAAATGCGGTAATTATATTAGATGTTTAAATATTACATAAATCTTGGTATGCAATTCTTACCAACCTAAAGATAGTGTTTTAAAAATGTCTTTAAAAAGTTTTAAAAAAATTGTCACGTTATATAATCGATTTTACAATAAAGCGGTTTCTCTCTCTATTCGAGCACATATGATTCTCAGGTGAACAAACATAAATGTGTCTGTCTCACATGTCTCGATTTGAAAATGTCCCGTCGTCGAATCGTTTATTTTTATGTTATGGACAAAATAGCGATAGATACCATTTTTTAATAACGAAAATCCGAAGTAATTTTTTTCTAAATATTTGGGAACGGTCCAATAAAACCCTCAAGTACCTCTGTAGATCAATATCGGATTTACTGGCAGATAAGACGTTTAAAAAATGTATTTCACACTGATAGCATCCTAAGTGAAACGTAATTACACAGATGATTGCAATTTTTATTATAAAAAGGCTAGTAGACACGTTCCAAAGGTATTAAATAACTCATTTATCCATTAAAAATTATCGTCGTTATCCATTACATCAATAAAATACAACCAAAATAATTCAATTCCTCGTTGAATAAAGTAAATAAATTAAATAGGAGTAAGATACATCATTATGTACATGTACTCACTCGAATTTCGTCCGAATAAACTACAGGTTACGATATAATAAATGCTTTCGTAAAACATGCTAGTTTTATGAGTTCATACACTCTTAAAATCGATCAATTCAAGAATTTTTTTTAATTTTTCATTCCAAAAAGTTTGATTTTAAATTAAATTAGTTTATCAATTGCAAAATTTACTTTAGGAAGGTATTTTAAATTTATTAGAATTTATTGATCTCTATCGATAAATCGATTAAAGTGTAAAAAGCAAACGTTTTTTAGTTACTAATTAAAGTTAATATATCGAAAATAATGAACACAATTTGTAGAACGAGCCAATTGGCTTACTTTTTTATGATTTCAAACTCGAATCTAGTTATAAATTAAATTAATTTTGAAAAGCTAACGGATTTTTAAACCTTAACAAAATCATTTAATTTTAATTTTTTTTTTTTTCAATAACTTTAATTTTCTATCATAACTTAAAACCATTTTTATAATGTAATATATATGATACGGGTAAAGTTCGAAAATGGGTAGTTTACACATTACCCGGATAAAGTACATCGTATTCATATGAATAGTATAATGTGTACATTATCCAATGTGCTATGAGTTAAATTCGAAAAAAAAAATTATCAAGTACCTAAACTATGTATTATTAATTTATTATTTTATAATAAAAATTTTAAAAATTAAATAAAGTTATTTATAGGAATACTTTGAGGCATTTTGAGTTGCAAAATATCTACCCAGATTTACATTTAATCTTACATTTATTTGTTAAATGATTATTTTCACACAAACATTTTTTAAAACTTTGACCATTGAAAAAAATTGTGCATTAGTTATTTCACAAAAAGATTTTTTGTAACCAACATTTATAAAAGTTTCATTATGATTTATTTGTTTTTATTCACGTTTATTATTTCAGATAGTATGTTATAATATCTTTATTATTATTTAAATTTACCGAATTTTTCATTCTTTTCAATAATTAATTTATTATAATTGTAATATAATTTCTCTTTTTATAAAGACAAGTTTTTTTTTAAAAAAAACTAAACGATCAAACATTAATAAACCGAACAAGTGAACTCGAAAACCAATAGCACCTTATGTAGTTTAAAATTATTATACAATATCAATGCACATAATTTATCATCATGTAGGTATAATTTATGTTTATGTTACAACAATTTAAAAAAAAAAAAATTAAAAAAAAATGTGCTTGATTTTCAGCTTTTTGATTGTAACTCTGAAAATAATTATTATGGGATTGTTAAAGATTGACATTTTTATAACTATTTATTACGATAATATTCATACGTTATTTTAACTTCAATTACTGAATAATTTTCTCTTTAATTTCTGTAATAAATCATAACTTATTATAGCAGAAAAAACGTAAATTTGTATGTTGTTTATTTCTTTACATTTAATGGATCTATTAGAACGTATTAATAATTTATAACAAATTCAATTCTTATTTAAGTTACCAATTTATTTAGTTAATAAAAATCTAAAAATAAAAAAAAAAATCTAACGAATAAATTGTTCAAACTGTTCTCCGCCGTGAACAAAACATGCTTCAGCGCGCCGCATAAATTCTTTATTTGTTGCAGCAGTAATTTGTTCATCAGTCAGTTGATTGCATGTTGCTGTTATCTTATCTTTTAAATTTTGAAGATTTATAGGAGGATCGGCATACACTATTGTTTTCAAGTGTCCCCATAAAAAAAAATCTAGTGGCGTAAGGTCAGGTGATCGTGGTGGCCACTCAATGGGTCAGTAAGTTCCTAGCCTTCGATTTTGAAATTGTGCATTTAAATAGTCGCGAACTATGTGAGTATTGTGAGCTGGAGCACCGTCGTGTTGAAAAATAATATTACCTCTTAGAGCTAAAGGAATATCATCAAGCATCATTGGTAATTAATTTAGTAAAAAATTATAATATCGTCTACCATTGAGTGTTCCATCATAAAAAAATGGACCAAGCAATTTACCACCAATTAAACCACACCAAACGTTTGTTCCCCAAACAGTTTGATTGTTATTAGTAATCGAGAACACTCAATATCTTTGCGAAGAGACCTGCTATTTGAATTTTGTTTTTTTGGCAGTTGTTACGACTGAAGAAATAAGTTATAAAGAAATAAACAACATACAAATTTACGTTTTTTCTGCTATAATAAGTTATGATTTATTACACAAATTAAAGAGAAAATTATTCGTTAATTGAAGTTAAAATAACGTATGAATATTATCGTAATAAATAGTTATAAAAATGTCAATCTTTAACAATCCCATAATAATTATTTTCAGAGTTACAATCAAAAAGCTGAAAATCAAGCGCATTTTTTTTTAAATTTTTTTTTTTTTAATTGCTGTAACTTGGTCAATTTTGGACTTGGAAAGTTGATTCAACTACCAAAATTCATTAAAAAAATAGGCAAAAAATAATTAGTGGTTAAAACAGGGGGTTGCCATTAAAAAAAAAAAGTTGACATGCGCATGCGCGTGACTAGTTAAGTAACAAAAATTCAAAGACCATAAAAATGTGAATTTTTGTCATAATAACTGCCAAAAAAACAGAATTCAAATAGCAGGTCTCTACAAAAAGATATTGAGTGTTCTGGATTACCGTTTACACACTGTATATATATATATATATATATAGAATATAATAGTCATCAATGTATATCAGTGCAGTATGTATATAATATTTATTATTATAATTATTCAATAGCATTACGACAAGTTTATGTTAACATTGTACACGAAAACAATTAATTATTTACTGAGCCTTTTGACAGTTAAAATAAATCTACATCACCTTTTGAAACGATGTGTTTAATTGTCAAGTATAAGTGGATAAAAGTTAGGAATTTTTGAGAGGATTGGGGCAGATGTACGATTATGTTATACAAAAGAGCCAAAGTAATATTGCAGTTCGGATGGAATATGTTTGTACCACATCTTAGGCTAGTTTATTGGTAATTCATTTTTAATTTAAAACTTGTATATGCCTAATAATAATGTTAGTCGTTTAACGCGTGCTGTTATACAAATAAAAGAAACAATAAAAAACAATAGCTATTTAGCATGACGTATATTCTTTTGTTGAAATAATAAACATTGTTGGGTACAATTCGGGAATGATCAAGAAGGTTATCGATCATTCTATTGATGTATCCGTATCACCGCGTTAACGGTTAAATATTCTAGATAACGGTCGAATTTTTCTAGATAACGATAACCCCCTTCCCTTCACTGACCTATTCGCGCCACCATACCCGATATATATAATTACGGGCCGCCGTGACCGGACGATGTGTCGTCGTTTTCTTTGCGTTGCTTGTTGCCGCGTGTATATTTTGTGTTATTTACGTTACGTTGGTGGTTGCCACGTAATATTTATCTTCGGCTGTTGCAGTGGCGTAGTATGCGGTAATATTTGTTTATTATTTATTTATTGATATAATAATTATTATTATATTTATAATTATTCATTATTATTTATTTTTTATTTTATTCTTATTACATGTTTCATTTGTTAATATATATATATATATATATATTGTAACCTTTACTTGATTGTATTTTTTATATACATAAGAAAGTTGTATATATATATATATATATATATATATATATACAGTCCACTCTTTTTATCGGAGCTTGGTTACTCCGAGCAAATAGACTTGTTCGGGACCTCGCTCACACAAACATAAATTATTTTTGATAAATCAATCAAAGTTTAACTTATGTTAAACATGAAAGAGGTAACGCTTAAGAGCTTAAATTTAAGTAAAAATAGTCACATCTCATAGTTCCGAAATATTTCTATCTAAAAACTAAATTTATCTCAATTCAAAAAAGTTTTTTCTTATTTTATATTCTTATAATTTTTTTGATTTTTCGAAAATCTTTTATAAGTTTTATAGATATTTTTTCTTTTTATTAGAGGAAACATGTTATTATCATGTAAATACTGGTATATAGACATATATAGTTAGGATTTTGAAAAATTGTTTTATGTAATCTTTAACATTCTTATCAAACATATTTTTCAAAATATATTAACAACCTAGTTTTTTGTATTTTAATGTTGAATTTAGTAACCTTTCATAAAATATAAAAGCAGTTAATTTACCTATTTTAACAAATATTATATTTATTCAAATTATACATACAACTATTTTAAATAATTGTAATAAATAGCTGTTGTTATTGAAGTTGTTTGTTAAGATCAATTAAAATATTCATTCATGAAGTACGGATGCTTAAAATTTTGAAATAATACTTAATACAGCTAATGAATAAGTATGTCTAAAATATACATCATGGTATAGGTATATAAAATGCATATTGCGAGTTTTAAGTTGTATATAAATAAATTAAATTTACAACAAACAAGAATGAAACAAGGAGAAGAAAATGTATAAAATCTTAATTTTTTATGATGAAATTGAATTAACTTATGTACAATTTCTCATTTATAAAACATAAAGCACATTAAAACTAAATAAATGTAAAATTATAATCACGTAAAATAAATATCACCTTAAAAAAAACCCGGTTTTCCAAATAATATTTCAGGTTTTCAATTTAGATTATACGGATAAAATCGAAAAACATCTGTCTAATGTACCATTTTTGCCTGATTTACAATCTAATGAAATATTGCATAAAACGTTGTGGGAAAAACATCATTACATAACCAACAAATTATATGTTATATTTAGTTTTAGGAGCTACCGAAATAATATTTATTGTAAATACTCGAACTGAATTACCATATTATATTGATCAAATGATAGTTTAAGATTTTCAATACGTGGTAAATAATTTCCTTTTGATCGATCCGATTACTACTTTTATCTAAAAATTAACATCAGGCATCCTTTGCTAAAACATGATTATCCTATTAATTTATAAAAACCTGTAAATTTTTTTACAACGTTTAACTTTTATCAGAAAATTGGAGGGTAATTTTTTGGTTAATATACATTAAAAACTATCTTTTATAATACATGTAAGACATGTACATTTAGTTAAAATTTGTAATATTCTTGTGTATTTATAGATATACTTCGTATATAGAGGAAAATTTTTTTTTAACTATTTACTAGTAATTTCGATTAACTATTTAAGGTTTTATAATTTCAGTAGAATGACAATAAAAACGTCCGCTCATCTATAATTGAAACACTAGCAAACACTCGTAATCAAAAACTGATTCAAACTTTTAGAAAAATGTTTTTCTTTGGAAAATAGGAATTTAAATTTAATGAGTTGACAATGGAAAAAAATGTTCGATAAATAAAAACAGCAAGTATTAGTCATATATTTAGTTTTGTTATGTAACAATCGATAGAAAATCGTTATATATCGTCGTTAAGAATTATTTTAAATTAGAATTAGTGATACTGTTCAACAGAAATACTTAATAACATAGAAAAATGTAAATATTTGATTTTATTGATTTAAATTTAAAAAACTATCAAAAATAATTACACTATTATGGTCGAAAATAAATAAGATATTTTTCCATTATCAATAACTTTTGGGTGGAAATGAATATTATGACTAAAAATCTCGTGTAGAAATATTTTTTCAGAAACACATAAATCGATACAGTTATAAAGAAAGTGTTTAAAAAAAAAAAACGTCTTTTTAGTTATAGGAAATCACCCGTCAAGGGATGGATACGTCTATGTTTCCTCGTCCCCTATTTTCTAGGAACAAATAAAAAAACTCACTGATTTCACACCAGTCATCAAACTTCTCTACATTCGAGTGGTCACGTAATAAATATACATAGATCACGTATTATAAAGTGAGAGCACGTTTTAATATATAGTACCCATACGCATACATAATTCACAAAAAATATTCGATTTATTTTATGTGCGGGAATTACAAATTCATCACGAGTAATAAGATTTCTAGAGCAATATATATAATGAAATAATAAAAAAAAAAAATACGGATAATACTTACACAGGATTATGATGCATACTCACTAATATTATTTATATACTGTAGAACTCCTCTAATCTGTCACCTTCGGGACTGGGGTTGTGGTCGGAACGCGAAAAAGGTCGGATTATCAGAATATAAAGAAACATTTGAAGACAAAATGGTACCAAATTTATTTATTAAATAATTTTTGATATTATTTTTAATTACATACATATATATAATTAAATGAATAATAAAAAAATAAAATAAATAAAAAATAAATAAATAGTAAACGGTCAATTAATTTTAAAAATATATCTGGCCACATACTATAAATTGGAAAATCCGTGTTAATATCGATAATACTATGGTCGGATCAACCAGAGTGGTGGACTAGCCGAGAGCGGACGACAGAAGTTTTACTGTACATATAAATAATTATATAATAATATATGATACATATATATATATATTATAATTATATTATTTATTTTTTAATAAGAAGACATTTAAAAGAATAATTAATAATTAAAAATAATATATATATACAGTCAATTCGCGGTATAACGAAGTTCGATATAACGTATAAAACTGTCGGACCCTTGAAAACCTCGTGCTATAACGAAAAATTAAATGTATTTTGGTCCCCTCGATATAACAAAGATTTTTTTGTTAAAGTTCACGCAATGTAACGAATTTTTACAATTTTGTAGATTGATACTGCACGTTTTACGAGTTTGTTTCGGCCATTCTTATGCGATAAGATAATGTTCATGTATCGTTTATATGATACATGTCTGTTAAATGTAAAGTGTATTAAATATAAATAAAAATTTGTTGCTATCGACAAAGGATTGGTTATCTGTGGAGTTCTCAATGACGATGAGATTTTGAATAAAGCTGATGACGAAGAGCCCCCCCCATAAGCTCGAATGAAGCAAAATTAGGTCTCCGTGTCGTCTTTAGTTTTTTACAAAGACAAGATATTGACGACAGTGTATTTTGTAATATTCTAAATTTGGACAACACTATTAATCGCGTAAGCGCAAATGGATAAGCACAAAAAAAAAAAATAACCAATTTTTTAAAAAAATAAATAAGTATGTGTGTAATAAACAAAAAATGTATGAATGTATCTAATATAATATTTAATAATAATCTAATATTGCATGTAATTATACAAATCTAATAAAATCTAAATTTTCTTTTAAATATCGTTTAAACAAATTTTGTTGATTTATGCTTTTGATAAAATTAATTTCGATGTAACAAATTTTCAATATAACGAACTTTTTGCTCGGTCCCTTGAAATTCGTTATATCGCGAGTTGACTGTATATTGTTCAAAATACTACTATTTACATATTATGTATTTTATAGGTAAACATGCGCGTACTAAGGTATTATTTATATTTATATAACTATAATAATAATATTATGTTATATCAGTAGATAGGTAGGTATGAATTTAAATTAATTTAGGAGATTGTGAAAACGGCCCATTTTCCACTGTCATTGCTGTGGGCGTGTGTATATATTGTAGTAGAATGAAGTGCGAGCTTGTTGAAGAGTCAAGTATGGACATTTATGGCTAAGCTTTTTAAACGATGTCGGATTTCATGCATTTATAAGTCATTGTGTTGATTTTCATTACTTATAAACCACTATTATTTTATTTATTTTATTTTAAAATATTTTGTATTTTTTGATCTGCAAGGATGCGCATGGTAATTTATCTATGCATGCAGTGTCGGTCTTGCTCACCCGGCTACCCGAAAATCATTGGAGGCCTTAGATTTATTCTTAAAATAGGGGCTCAACCCGGGGTGGATCCACAATTAAAGAACACAATTAAAAATGTGAGTCAGGCTATTTCAAGAGGCTACTTATTAGAGCTGAAAGTGGATTATAAAATGTATAATTTACTTTCATAAATTTAATATATTCTTAATAATAAAAAAACAATATTATCTTACAATATGTGTTTTTTAAATTTAATCATAAATATCTTTGTAAACATTTATCTTATTTTATGGAATCTTACATGGGGTCTGGTATAAAGATGTTTTATTTTACTATGCAATTAAATCAGTGGCATCATTTTAAAGGTGGAGGGATGAAAACTGGGGCATTGTTGGTTTATTTTTAACTGTAACTAAAAGCCGCACCACTTAAAAAATATAAGAAGTCTTCAAGATACCAATTTTGTTAAAAAATATAGGTCAACCGACCTGAACTTTTCTTGAATCTATCCTTGGGCTCAAAGCAACCATGCTAACATGATAAATCATAGTTATTATTTTCCTAAATTAAATTAAAATTATGTTATTCTTATATTAATCTAGAAATACTGTAGACATGTTTAAATAAAACTAGGTATAACCGCTAAAGTTTATACATTTTTGTTCTCTTGATCAAAATCGAACAAAAATAAATATTTTGGAAAATTGAGATATGTGTTGTTAACGGTCAAATGCATGAACATAATGATAATTCGATAATATTGGCTTTGGAAAAATATAAAAACAAAAATTAATTAATTTTTGTAGTAGAGTTCGATCGTGGCAATAAGAAACATTTTTAGTACGTATTTATTGAATCTCACTCCAATATTATGTTGTTTAGGGGCCCATTGTACATTTTTCACCAGAGGTCCAATCATAAGTCAGACTGACAATGTATGTATGTACGTAAATATAATAATGATCGTTTTTTTAACGTTTGTCTACTCCACTTAGTATACCTATTGATGAATAGTCAGCCAACTTGTTCTGCATGTTGCTTTTTCGCAATTCTACCTCGAGCATATTTTACTACCTATCTATATTGTTCTCTATTTTAAACAAACTACTTCAATCGATAAAAATATGACATGTTTAAACATATTCAAACAAATTTCCTAAAAAAATATTATTATTTTCCTAAATGACGTACGTCTCACCAGCCCACCTCATATCGAAATTGATTATTATCTGGTATGTTACCTTTAGTATGTCATTTGTATGTATTTGTATGACCATTCCCGCCATTTGTATGCTAATTGAATTCGAGTTATATCAAAAATAGAAGGGATGGGCTGGCGAGATATCACCCCAGCCCGCCTACCCCTAAAATTCGAATATTCACTACGCCATTCAATTGTACGCCATTTGTATGACTTAGTTCAACCCTTAATTTTCAAAACATCCCTTGGGTGGACTAAACCACTAAACTTTTACAAAGAAAAATTGTTAGGATACGTTTAAATAAAAACACGTTGATTGGTTCAAGTAAAGAAAATTTTAAGTTATTAGATGTGTTACCTTATGAGTCTATATACAAGAAAAATATAATTGTGTTTATAATTAAAAACTTTGAATCCTATTTAGATATGAAAAAGGTAATAGATAAAAGAGGAAATAGAGCATTTGATGTTAGAATGGAATATTCTAAAAAAGCGTTTGGTCATAAATGCATAGACTATCTGGTACCAAAAAACTATAATTTAATGTCAGTAAATTTAAAAAGGGAAATATTCTATATAGAAAGGAATCATATAACTACAGGAGTAAAAAAAAAATTAATTTAGATTTGGTTATTTTCAATACTTGACTAAATAATAAGAAATTATATTTAACTGTTGTAATTTAATGTTATAGTATAATAGTATTCTAATTGTTTGTATGTGATTACTCAGTTCTTTTTTGCAATTTCTACTTATAATTAAAATCATTCATAATATTTTACATAACTATTTACCAACAGCACAAGCATATGCTTAAAGGTGGTAGATATTTTTGTTTTATTTTATAATTAATATATATTAAAATTATAAAAAAAATATCACTATGCGTGTTTGTGTTTGTTTCGGACATAAATAAATCGATTTTAAAAATAACTTTGTTGTGGAAGAACAATTTTAAGTTTTCAAATATTGTTCTACCTTAAGGTACTATCTATTCTAACCGATTTGTATTATCGTAATACATTGTTTGGCTCTCGTATGCCATCACAAAAACATGATTTTAAGTATTTATTTTATTTAAATTCAATATCTCGTTGACGTTTTGAATTTTTAAATCTATCGATAATATGGGTAGAACACCGATTGTAGAATCGTCAATTGTAATAGAGGCAATTTTACTCTTTAAAGATCGTGTTGTGTACACTAATGATAATGGCAAAAGAAGTAAGTACCTATACCTAATTACATTGTATCTTTGTTAATGCTTCTTTTATTTAACAATGAAGTATTATTAATCGAGTCAAACCCACACGGATAAATTTCAGAAATTAAAGCTGCCACTGATTCTGTATGGCACGATTCTATTCAATCATATGCCATTTGTATTTATGGATTTGTATGACATATTTCAACCTCACTGTTTTTTTTTTCGTGTGAATAAAGTTTAGTTTTTTAATGTAAGAAAAAGTACTTAAATACTTCTTTTACCCCATCTATTTTTGATATAACTCGAATTCAATTGGTATACATATGGCGGTAATGGTCATACAAATACATACAAATGACATATTAAAGATAACATACCAGGGAATAATCAATTTAAATATGGGGTGGGCTGATGAGACGTACGTTCCTAAATGCCCAACCGTTTTATTTTGATTATATATTTCGTTATTTTTTTATAATTTTTTTTTTTTTGAATAAACCAATGATTTTCATGAACTGTGAAAAACTTAAAACTAATTGAACATTTGATGAAGATCCACATAAATCCATAGGCTTTTATACACAAAATTTGTCAAATGACATTGTTTGAAGATATAGTATTTTTAGTTTTAATTATAAATCAACAATGTATAGCCAGTATATTATAAAACTTTATTATTATACTATACGCTCGTTTCTCTCCCTCAACTATATCATTAACGATTATCATCGTTCTTGCTTGGTATATAAAGTTACAAATTATAATAATAATCAATAAAAATTATATGTTGCGTACATATTCATACTATATATTTAGCGAGCAGCATCACTTAAAATACGGATATATCGCAAGAATGCATTTAGCTTAAAATAGTTGTTATAAGATCATCTCTTATACACACACACACACACACACAAACACATATGTATACATAAATTTGCAATTGTAATGCCGATAATAATGATTTATAAGTGTACCTATTTTTATTACCGCATCGGGGAAAGAAGAAGTGGAAGAAAGGAATAGTAAGGGAGGAGAGATAAAGATAATGAGAGTGAGTTAAAGAGTGAAAGAGAATGAGATATAGAACTACACATACATAATAAACTTTATCAGATAGCAGAAAAAGTAAAACTTTCTTGCAGCGTTCCCATAACATACTTCATTGACGTGTACATCGCGTTATGGTGGCAATTAGTTTAGTTTTGATGAGACACAAGCGATGCAACTTCTGTTTCCGAGGCGATCGATAACACCACTGCTCGGGAAAAAACTTGAGAATCGAATAAAAAAAACCGGATTTACGTTTTGATATATATTGTTTCGTTCGCTCCGACGAAAGCCAAGTGCTCCGGCATGGCTTTTACACACCGCTGCGGGCCACGACAATGGGTGACTTTAACTTAGCATCCTCCTCCCCCGTCGTTTCTTGTACGCGACGGTTCGCGAAACGCGATAAAACTTCGGCCGAGACAAAACGCAATCGCGGCGATCAGTTCGCACACTTCGGTGGCGAACAGCAATCGGTGTATTGTGACGACACAGTCTTTCGCACGCTGTTCCAATAAGCCGCGAACGGTGCGCACCGGTGTTCGTTCAGGTGCACACACGCTCGCCCACCCGGGCGTATCTGTTGTGCGCGTTTCGGAGCCCGGAGATAAGTGACGATGATACGGTCGAACTCGTGAACGGTTTTTCATTGTTTTTCAGCGACGATGTACATGTCGGTACTATTCAGGTGTTGTGAGAGATCGTCGTTTCGCCGTAGCACACGTTCCGGGTATTGTTTCCGACGAGAAGATAATATCCGAACGTGAAAATATCTTAGGCACTTGACTCGGCATGATGTCATGAAACGTGTGATGATTTTTATTTTTAACGTTTCTCAACCGTTCCTCCGGAATATACACTTAATGCCATTATTGCGAACGACTTCAATGATAGCAGCGGTCTATGAATCAATTAAAATGTGCATGGATAACTCAATGTTCAACTGATAACACTTTTACAAAAATTAAAAACGATTCACATTAACGCAACGGGTTTTTTTTTTTTTTTTACTCAGACATGGATATCACTGGGACACTTACATTTTGCTTCACATTTTTTTTTCAATATTGCTAATACATAGTTGTATAATTAGTACCTTACAAATGGTAATATATACTCATTGATAATTCTATGCATAATTGTATTAAGTTATCCTATGTTATAAATTAAAAACCAACAAAATTGGAGACTATTTCAACGAAAAAAAAAACAACATTTATTTATCAACGGTATCTAAATAACCAATTCAACTCATAGTAACGATAATATGTTAGTCTATAATGATTGTTTAGTTGCCTATTGACCACTTTACTGATATTAATTCATTTCTGTCGATAATGAGGTTCTCTATATTTTTTGACCGACTTGTCAGCACAAAAACATTTTTTGTAACACACAGTATACGCAATAAAAAAACATATTTTACATTCCAAATTGTCCACATGCTTATAATTTATGAGCCAATCTCAACTCATAAATACTGTGTTGCTATCCGTCGGTGTAATGCAATGCGTAATATGTATTTATTTTGAATACACTTATTAATAATGTTTTTCGAGCACATATTTATATTCTGTCATTCGTTTTTTAACGATCTCATTATATAGGTATAGTAAATAAATAAGCGAGCAAATGTTAAATTATATTTAAACTAAAGATAGGAGATTTTTATAACATTTTTGGAGTACAAAATCGCATTTTTATATAAATTAAGTTATTATTATTTATAATTTCCGACAGACATATATTACTAATACATAAACAAACGGAACGTTTACAGGCTTGCACAATGCATTATTAAAATTCAACCATTTTCATTTCATTGTCTATGAATTCACTTACGTATTTATATAATGTGTTTCTTTGGTAGAAAATAAAATGTAATTGAAAGCTAAAAACTATTTATAAGAAAAATCTTTTTGAAATACCTTAGGAAGAATAAGGTTTTCGAAAAATCATATAAATACATTTATTTTTAATAAAAGCATTATAACGAACTATAAAATTGAACAATATTATTGTTATTTCGGTTGATTAATTATTAACATGATTTATTTTTATGTATAGTATTCGGTAACCCATCGTAATGATAATAACAATTATTAAGATTTGAAACTATTTCCAATGCACAAAGACATATAATATATTTTTCAATTGAAATAAATAAAAAAATAAGTTTATTGTTTATATGACTATCATTTGAACTCAGTTGAACAAATATATAATTTCAAAGAAACAAAATATCATAATCGGATCATACCGTTCATCCGTCATGGATGAATTGAATAAATATTTCTGTTTGAGAATAATTCAAATAATATTATTGTCAAGGCAAAAATGACAATGAGACCTATAATATATTTTTTCGGACTTGTATATTATATAAATCGAACTATTCTTGAAATGGGTATTTATTTTTTATTTTTTGGTTTTAAATTTAAATGTATCAAAATACATAAGACTAGGTAGATTTATAACAAAATAAAAGACATTTTATCATGCTCACTGTATAATCAAGAATGGTTTTTTCAAAGAAATCGGTACAGAAACATACTGAGTAATATCTTGATGGGATTCGATGGACCTGTGAGTACTACAAATTAATTGAAGTGTCAATTTTGTTCTATTTTGTGCTACACAGTATAATATTTTAAACATCTCCATTTAATACATTTAAAGACCTTATAATAATGGTTTGAACGCTCGTTTTCAAAATATTTTGTAAAAAGTGAGCACAATAGTGAAGTCGGTATGTAATAAATAAATACACAAGTATAATTCTTGAAAATCATAAAAAAATAATCCACATAAATCTTTAATGTTTCCGGTGGATTTTTTTATATGTTTCCCGATCTTTGTAAAATATTACTGCTTATAATTTTATGATCCAACCATACAATATATCTGTGTATACGATTTTATTTATATCTTTCACATTTTACCCATGTCGTAGTACAAACAGAACCCCACACAACAGATTAACATACTCTTGTGTAAAACATTATTGTATTTCCGACTGATATAAGAGATTTGAAAAAAAAACCTACAAACACACGATCGTGTACAAAGGGAACGATTAATTTTTTTACCGAACTACTGGAAGATTGGTAACCGACCTAAATGCAAATTATTATACATCGACTACTCGGAATGACAAGACGCCACGGTTAAGATCACGTTGTAAATTATATAACGTACAATACCAAGCGAAACTTTTTTCTCTCCGCACGAACGTAATAAATAATCGTGTTGTGGCTTTAAAGTCAAGCGGACGTAAACCTTCGTACTTACATGTTTGAATTTTTTTTTTAGCTTATCGATGATATCACGGGTCGGCAACGTTCCAAAAACAAAACATGTCGACAACGGATACAGGAACGAGCTCGGTAACAAAGAGTGAAAAAAAAAATAATAAATAAATAAATTATGTCTACAGCAAAAAGATGATGGCGGTTGAAACGCAATGTTCGATGGGTGCGAACCATTGATTATAGAATTCTATAATCAATGGTGCGAACGATGACGTGGCGTCATAATATGCATCGTCCGACGTGAGGGTCAACGTTTAATTCATCCGTGTTTCCAAATGGTCTTGCCCTATTTTTTGGGGGATGTTCTATATTTATACGACCACGTATTTCAAATGTATTTATTTCACAAAATAATTTGGTTATAAATAATTTTATAGTTCTAGTCAGATCGACAGTAGATCTAATATAAACGACTAGAGCACATGTTTATGACGTTAAACTTAAATCGTATAAAAATATTAAGAGGCACTTTTTTTTTAATTTGTTAACATTTCGATGGGAAGGTTGAAATTTTTTCTGATCCATATTTCCAATCAACCCCCTTACCGTTTTCTTAATGCATCGCGTTTTTTTCCGCTGTCATTACGCATTGATTTCGTGTTTTAAATCATTACCATGTGTTTTTTGAGTTAAACACGGTTAGACAATGTGTTTTAAATGCGTACTTAAAATCTTTTAGAGTTTATATTTTAAATAATTAGAATTGTGATTTTAATACTGTTTTAAGTTTTTAATTATTTTATTTACAAAGTCCATTACATAACACACGTATTCGTGAACTCACGAAATTTTAAATTCTAGTGAACTTGGCCAAAACTTTAAAACAATTTTGTTTAATGTAAGACTAAATAACACTGTCTAACTTCTAAGATGTAATCGGTATGTTTTAAACTTATTAATTAATAAATAACTCAATATTATCGTGGTAAAGTTTTTATTTATTTTTTATTTAAAAAATCGTTTTATACCAAGACGATTAACAAATGTACAGTTATAATACTAGCCATAAAGGATCGGCAGACGAACTAAAAATAATTACCTAAAAAAACGAATTTTTTACTGACTAAATGTTAATAATTAATATATTGTAGAGTTTCTGATGATAATAAATCTTGAACAGTACACGACTTCTGGGTTTCTCGAATTTACTACTGTAATACGATCAAATCATAAACCATAACAATATATTTACCCTGTTTGCTTTTATTCTTTTTCTGATTTAAAACGTTATATGTAGTAGGCACAAGCTGTAATTCAAATATTTACAAGAGATAACATGAATCTCTATTTTTACACTCCACACGAGATAAGTTTCACTACATAAAGTAAATCATGTAAAATGAATTTTTTTTTTTTTTCAAATGAAATTACTTTTGACTACATGGCTTTAGAAATGTAGACGTTTCGAATAGCCAGTGTACCTATTTGTAAAATACTTAAGTAAATTGTCTTAATAACTGAATTCGTTTTCAAGTATCGAATTAGTTTTCGCACACTCATTACGTATATTATTATTTTAATAAATAATACAAAAATTATTCTCTTCCCAATATTGAATATTATATACGTTTAATATATTTTCCTGGACATGTTAAACTATTACGATGAATGTAATAATTAAACAAAAAGTATTATGTTTTATTTTTATATTTTATCAAATCAAATGGGTTGGTCTAGTGGAATAGAGTTTTTCACTTCGATACCATATTATACCGTTTTATACAATATTATAGTTGCACTTGCTGTTTATTCTTTCACTGGTTTACGCAGAATTTTCTGCATTCACTGCCTACTAACGACTTACGCAGTGATGTGCTTAGAATATTGGTATAGATAATGAGTATAGCTTTCTATAATCAATTACAATAAACAATATTTAGGTAAAACGAACAATTATCCATAACATCGAAATATCAAACATGTGATGTGAATTTTGACATTTTTCAAATATATTAATGAGCTTCTACAACTTTATATTTCTTAGCTAGGGAAATAGGAATATAATAGTATATAAGATAGGAATAAATTGAGGTGTTCTTCAAATACCGATCGGTCAAAAAAACATCGGATTAAAAATATTGACAGTTATAGGATATGTCTAAACTTAATGACGTTTACTCATGTGTGCAGTGTGTGTAAGTATGTGTGTGCATGTATAGTACATTTCAGTTATAACTACTGTCAGTTATCAATTTTTACTCGTATGTAATGGAAAATGTCACAACAGTTTATCATTAACTGAAAAAATTAAATTGATATGGCATTCGATATATTTAGCCTACGTTTATCAATTCGTACAAATTATTAACCATGACAATAATAAAATAATTTATTGGTTGATTCGATATATTATCGGATTTATTCATGTATTTCAATGGTTCTCGAATATTCAGTTTGAAAAAAAAACCAAATAATTAAGTATGATTATAAAATATTGAAATACGTGTCATTATGTTTCTTGGAAAATTATGAATTTTATAATTCAAATTATAATATGAAAATAATTATATTGTTTATAATCTAATTGAATCGTATGTAATTCATAAAAAAATTGTGGTTGCCTAACAAGTGCAAATATAATTTCAATTATTTTCCATACAAACCCTACATTTTAGGATTTTTAGAAAGACAATTAAGATGAAAAAGTTTTGATTTTACATTTTAAAATGTATATATTTTAATTTTCCAACGAGTGTTTCAGGATGACTGAATTTTTTAAATTATATGTACACTTGAATATATTAAGTCGACGGAAAAATCCCTGAGGTTATAATACAAAAATATTTGTAAATGTATTAATCTTCAACTTATCACTGAAAACTATTACTATTAAGACTTTAAATATTCCTTTAAGAAAATAATTCTTCTGTGTAAACAATATTCGAAATTTTATTTGATATATTATAACTTTTAAATAAACAATTTTTTAATACGAGAACATTTTTCTTAATGAGTAATGATTATTTATTTTTCTTATTGTTGCAAGACCCATTTATTTATTTTTGAAAAAGTAAAATATTTTATAAGCAAAATCAAGTATATTGTTTTTCAATTAATATATGTGTTAATAAATCATACTGTATAACTTATAATATTTATATAAAATACTATACATACTTATATATACTTACATAGATAATAAATAAGTTACATAGAATGGATAAATTTTTATTTGAATTACTAAATATATAAATACTTTTAATATTTATTTTAAAGAAAAAATCTATAGAAATATGGTTTTAATTATTAAAACATGGATTTCAATGCATGTATATATTTTTTTCGTGAATGAAATCAGTAATAGGTATGTACAAAATAATTTGTATTAAACTTTCAAGATTTTTTTGTTACATATATAATACGTTACGGAAAAAATCAAAGAAAACATTACTTTTTAAATTTTTTATAAAAAAATATTTTGAAAATTATACGCCTAGAAAATGGTCATTCAATGGTCATTCATTGAAAAATCCAGACACTGTTATAATAATTATTACAAATTATTACAATTATTTTTCTTGAAATTAGAATAAAAACGAAAATTTAACTTTATCAAAAACCGGTGGGCTGTAAATTTTACCATTCTTATAATTTTTCATCGATCTCTGGCAATTGTTAATAAAACTATTGGAATATTCATAAAAGTTTCAACTAGATAATATTTTCTATCAGAAATCTTAAATTTTTGTGATGATCAAAGTTATTTATATTATTAAAATCGTATAAATTGATTCAAAACACATGTTTCGTTTTTCCAATTCAAATATAAAGTGAAAAAAAAATATGCAAGAATAGTGATACAGTTTATAATAATATATAAATATAAATTAAAATAATAATACATTTTATAATAGATTTTTAAAATATACAAATTTCAATATAGGAATAATATTATGAAACACGTATTTAAGTAAAAATAAAATAAAAATATAACTAAAAAACCAAAGTCTAGAATATTTTTTAGGGGTATTAATCCGTGCATTGGAATAATAAATTTAACAATAAAAAAATATATATATAAATCCAATAAGTTCAAACATTTTAAGAATTGTTGTTTTTTACCTATAATATATTTTATTATTATATTTTTATAGATGGTAGTTATTTTTATTTGACAGAAAATTATTTTTATTCATTCTTATATACCTAAAGCAAAAATATATAGTTAATCATATATTGAATCGTAATAAATATTAATTTAATATATTCACAAAAGATCTGATGAACTTCTATAAAAAGTTGATAATATAATTTTAGAAATCTAATAGTCTATTATTTTGACTTATCGTCAAAAATAATTATAAAATCCTTAATGTTAATACGGAAATGATAAAATTATTATAAAGAACGTAGTTTTATTTTAATTTAATAATTTTAATTTAAATAATTCTAAATAACGTATATCACTCATTAATAATATAAATACAGAATTCTTAATATTAATATTCTACTAAATAGTAAATGAAACTACTCATAAAATTATTTTTCGTATTAATATTATTCACTACTTGTATTTTAATAAACAATCATACAATATATACATATATAGATATGTCATTTTTAAGCCACTATCATTAAAAAAAAAAAAACATGTCAAAAAAAAACAATCCCAAAAATATTAAAAAAAATTAATGTTTATAACACATTTCTACGTATACTTGAATCAAAATAAAATATATTATTAGTAACTTTTTAATTGAAACAATGGACGTAAAAAGTTTTATTATTGGTTTGTTTTTTTCTTTTAGCTTTCCAATTATTCACTACTTAAAAACCCGACCTCGTTCTTGTGTAATTTTGATATCTCATTTATATTACATATTTTTATTTATAATTGTTTTTCTTCTATTAAAGTATTAGCAACCTGATACTTATTTAATATTATTTTTTTTTTTTTTAATCATTAAAATATGATTGACAAATTATATATATAAAAAACATGTATATCTATTTTTCTTTTAAAATAAGTTAATTGTAAAATTATTATTGTTGTTTTTTGAATTTTATACTTCTGCGATTGCGAAAGTCACTAATGGAGAAGAGCACCTGGAAAAATCACGTAACGCATGATTTACCAACACCACCACCACCAGCATTCTGTATCCCTTCACCTATCGATCCGTTTCCTACGTGACATGGCTGGAACACGATTAACGCGTGCATTGTATAATGACGCGAGTCAGGTAATGGAAATTGATCATGCAACCAATGTCGTCGTGAGTCCGTGGAATGAGTTAATTTGCAATGTGATCAACAACATTATTGTCCACGCTTGCTCGTAGATTTTGGATATTGGAAACATGGAAACACGTGCGTACATGTATACAAAATATATGTACAGTTAAAAGTTATATGTAACCTGTAACTATACATGTATAAGCGATTGTAAACTCCGTCAGAATATCGTTTAAGATAAAAAGGTAATAAAAGGTCAAATGTGAACTCCGTCAGTTTTTTTTTTGTGTTTAGCCTATGAATCTTTTCATAGTCATCTAAGAAATTTATTTTATAAAAGTCAACCGAATGTTCATATTTTTATTAAAGTTCTAACCTAATTTCAAACTTATTCTTATATAAAACTAAATGGCATATCTCAATTAAATAAGCTAAAAAAATTGAAATAAAAAAAGAATGACTGTGTTACAGGATGCTATAAATAGGTACACTAATGGAGTAATACAAGACTTAGAATATATAAAAATTATATTAAATCATTTTAGTTTACAAACATGACATAACTATATATTTTTGGATTATTAGGTATGACGATTATTTGTTATGATTTTTTTACTATGATTTTAATGTGAACGATATGATATTATATTATATTATAATTTTTTTTTTTAATAATATATCATATTAATTTTATACTACTACTTGATTTTCTTCACTGGCGGAGTTTACAGTAAAAAAAAGTACTTGTGGTGGAGTTTAAATGCGCCCATGTACAGTTACAGGTTATAAGTAACCTGTAATTATACATGAATATATACTTATGTTTATATACGAATACGATAAAACTGCTATAGACCGTTTTCACCTAAGATAGGCAAAACTATGGAAATCGACGCATTTTAACATACTATTGTTACACGTGTTCGCGATGTGCTGGTTTACGTTACCTATGCTCGTTTTATGTATGGCTCATGGCATATGATTTTTCCACCTGTGATGTGTTGCCCGTCCAAACCGGAGCAAAGTAATACGAGAGCGTTCATAATAATGACAATATATGTGTGCTGCCCGCGGTATTGATTATTCAATAAGACGATATTCCTTACCTCCGAACACCGCACGTATAAACAAAGGTTAAGTGGTATAATATTATGGTCATGAGTTCGATGATATATCATGTGAGGCGTACGAATAATATTTACACGCATTAGCGCCGAGATCCTTCGGTTCAACCCGATGTTCTTGCGATTGAAAATAGTTCGCATATTATTAATCGGCAAAACGCATTTACAATTATTCAAACGCATTAATGTGATTAAAAATATAATTACTTTTTTTATAAACACTAATTGTGTCGCAAAATATTAGAAAATAACTGACTGAATTATTCGGCAGAGATTTTACTATTTCAGATCGGAGCAACAAATATTTCGATGTATAAAAAAATATAGGTTGAAAAAAGAGCAAAACCGTAATTTATTCAAATAATATTTATTTGTATTTACTTACACAATATTAATTTATGTCTCCATCAGTTATTATTAAAATCATAATATCGAACAAAATAAAATTTTTCTTCGGTCATCGAAAAGTAAATAAATATTATATCTGATCCAAAACTTTGTTCTTTAAATAATTTTTAAAAAAATCAATTTTTTTTTTTTTGCACATTGAGAGTATTATATCTAGAGTATCTACACGGAAAGTACGCTAAGAAAGTGGACAACGAGCTCCACACTATCATGAACTGCATGTTGGTCGACACTGAGTGGGATCACCTTGTCCAGGTGATCGGGCCTTTCGACCTGGGAGGATTGGTCACCCCAGTGCTGGAAAACTCAGCAAATTGGAGAGCAGTGACTCGCTTGGAGGGTGAAGTGATGACTGCTAAGAGGAAAGCCGAGCGTAACAAACAGCACCAGTAGGGGGTTACTCTACTGCTGAGGGTGAGAAGGATGGTGGCAAGAAAACGGGTCGTTAGCTGACCCCTCCGTTCCGAAAGACTATATTGTATCCATTTTTTGTATGTGTATGTTTGTGTGTGTGTTTTTTTAAGGTGAAGTTAAAAAATAAAATATAAAATTTACATTTTTTTTTTATTATGAGGGACCGTGAGAGAGGAATTGTCTCTCCTACGTCCCATCCGAAAGGGAGATCGCCGTAAAAATTGTTTGAATAAACAATAGTGACTGGCCATTTTTAGTATTATCTCACGCTGTGTTTCTGTGGTAAGTGATGGGTCTACTGTCAATATATATATATATATATATATATATATAAAGGTCTACAACTAGATCGTCGACTAACTTGGGCAACTCGTGTTCATATCAAATGTCTAATCTTATACAATCATTATCGCCAACTTCTATACCTCCTAACATCACGTTTGTTTTAATAATGAACTACATACGAAACCGTATAAATACTCAGACCTCCAAACTATTTAATCCTAATATTTCAAGTGATCCCATAAGGCACCTAAAATGAACATGGTTTCATACATTTTTGAATTAACAAATTATAATAAAACATTACATTAAGTGTTGTCAATAGATGGCTACTTAAGTCCCGTTTTTTTAGGTAACTATATCATTTTACATGAATGAATGTTGTGAAAAAAAATGTTTACAGATTGGATACTTAAATATTAAAGCAAAATAAAAATTAATGTAATTTTTAAGATGTATTAACCAATGAGAAATTAGTTATATGTAGCTATAAATATAAATATATTATAACATAAATAGTGTTATTGTATCTATCGCTTACTATATTTAGTGTAAATTATTGTTTCATCAGTTCTTATTTTTCAAAACAAATTATATTTATATTCAAGTTTAATAAAAAATAACTTGTATTTTGATTGATATTCAACGAATATTCATGTAGATCAATGTTTTGTTTCAATTGAAATTAGATTTTAATTGAAAATTTAAATAAACAATACTATAATATAATGTTTTCAAAAATTTGTGTAATATGCCAAATATTTGCAAACAGTTTTGATAGAGAAAATTAACAAATTAAAATAAAACTATTATTGTATACAAAATATCAAATATTATTTTATTTCAAACAGTGATAAAGTGAAACATTTTCCTTGACTTTTTGGTACTTAAAATACCTACAACTGTTAAATTCTTTGTTTACATTCCCATAGAAATCGTAAACCATTCGCGTAGTTAGTTTATTTTCCGGGGAATTATTATTAAAAACTAACTATGCTAAGTTCAGTACAATTACTCCGGTATCTGATTTCTCTACTCAGAGACGTATTTTCTTAATCCGTCGAATTTCTAAGACGAAGAAAAACAATTTAAAAATTTTAGATTTTCTTTTTATAATAATTTGTTTTTAAACACCAATTGAATTCAATAATTAATTTTTATACTATCTACTAGCTGACCCGACAAACGATTGATTGAATGGCAAGTATCGAAATTTCTATCTTTACACACATGTCGACCATGAATTGTTGACAAAGCTCACGACATCATAGAAAACGTTGTCCTGATCGCGTCTAATCATCAACCGATATGCATAATAATCCTTCGAACTAACATACTTGTTTGTTTTGGCACCTGTTGCGGGATCTTGTTGTTTAATATTTATGCAATACTCATCATTTAATACCAAAAATAAAATTAATAGTTTTTAAATTGTTTTTAATAGTTTTTCAATAGTTCATTTTCAATTGCGCAGTTATCGACCGGATCAAAAATTATTAATTTAAACTATAACTTATTAAACAATAGCACTTTTCCAAAATTCTTTTCGTAAAAACCGTCTTCTGGCAATTACGAACAATTAAAAAAAATTTGAGCCAAATCGGCTTAGCCGTTCTTAATTGATGAAATTTTAAACATTTTTGACTCCATTTTTATACATAGATATAGGTTATAAAGTAGGCTTAGTAAAGTTATTAGTTGTCTTCGGGGTGTACACAGACGAAGACATAACGATTGACTCAGGATAACAAAATTTGTATGCGATTCATATTAAATTTGTAAATTAATGTTTCTGCACCTGATTTTTATTCGATAGGTTTTAATTCAGATCTTCATTTTAAAATATGTAATTACATCAAATGGTATGTCCAATATTTTAAAATTGCTGAATTTAAAATAATATAATACTCATATTTTGACGTGATAATTAAAAATGATGATTTTCTCTCCTTCTTTACCTTCACTGTCCTTTTCAACTTTTATTATAATAATAATAACAATCACTGATCCACTGATTGATAACATTTTCACGTTAGACGTTTCAAATTCTACCTTCGTCCATGATGTAAATACGGTACAACGACGAGGGTCGAACTTGTCATTATACGAGAATAATAATATTTCTGGGAGTTTGATGTGGTTTCTGTTCATTCATAGAGCAAGATGCACTCGTAATTACGTGCCTTTCCATTAATGTTAACGCTAAGCTCAAGAGTCACCACAGGTTCTTGGTACCACTCATAAATAAATTTAAAAATTATTACTAAAAACAAAATATATCGACATTATGCAGTGAAACCTCTCTTAACGGAAAACACATTTGAAATTATTGAATTAAAACATCGGACAGGTTTAGATAGTCTAATATTCTTAAATACTTCATAATAACAGACAGCTATAACGAGAAACAAAAACATACTCGTTTTGTTTATGCATATGTTATTTTTTTTATGTTTTCAATAAAGCCGTTAACTCCTATGATTTAATGAGTATGATAAAGTACTTATAAACAATCAATAAATAAAAACCTACACGACCGATAGATAGGTTCAAATTATATTGGTGACAACACAATTGGAGGATTTGAATAGTAAGTTATCGAAATTAGCTTCAACAGTAAGCAACAGTGCCCAATGAAAGTACAGAACAGTTTTTCAATGGATGAATGCTTAAAATCCGAAAACTTACTCATATCATTGAACATTGAAGACAATATCAATAGTTCTGGAATTTCTGAGAACGAAGAACACTTTATGAAATGAGGTATAGAAGATGATACTGATATTGACGAAGCGAAAATATCGCCCAAAGAATCATTGCAGTTAGCAAATCGGCTCAAGACATTTTGTCTCAACACAAGTGATACAGTTTCACTGTCATTGGTTTGTACCATTATTTTCAATCATCATTTCCGTCCGTGATTTGAAAACTAAAGAAGTTTTTCTAAAAGCAACAATTATAATAACGTCGTATTACGATTTAATTATTAATTATAATATTAACAACAAGAACAATACAGTAGAAATAATATAATTCCCTAAGTTACAAAAAAAGTATATTCTCAATGAAACAAATTATTCTTACGAGATGTCTGATAAAAACTAAAATAAAAAACAAATTAAAATAGATTTGTTTGTTTTTTATTTTAAATTATAATTTTTATTTGGACCATAAAAATGGTCAACCTGTTTTAGCTATAACTTTATATTTTTGTCATCGAACACGATATTTATTATTTTCTTTAGATTATATACTAATTCAAAAGTATACACTATAAAATGTAACATATAATTACTTAAGTGTATGTGCGTGACCCATAGATGAAAAATGTGTAGTTTATAATGTTATAGAATATTTTTTAATTAATATTATTTAAATATTTTATTTTTATGTATTTGCTTTATAATTAAACTGTTTTAAGGTAATTAAAAAAAAAATCCATTTCACTTTTTCTTTTTAAAAAAATAAACAGATTAAAAGAATATTAAATGTACCAAGGACAACTTTCACACAAAAAAGTTACATAGTATTGTAGCAGTGAACTTTAACTTGAAGATTTTTATGACTGAACGAAATACTTTTAATTACAATTCTAATATGTTTAATTGATAATTACTTCATATTTTTTAAATGTAATACAACACAATATTGAAAACAACTTTCGAAAAGTAATTTTAATTTATTACTTTGGAATACGATAAGAAAAATAAACATTATTCGCGTTGGAAATAATATTTAAAATGATGAGTGAACTTTAAAAATTATTATTACCTTTAAAAATATTAATTAACAAACAGTTCTATAGAGTTGGTAATTCGTATTTATTTATTTTTTCGGTTTAGTTCCATATTTCTAAAAAAAATAACGAACTTTGATTATTACCTTATTTATAGTTTATATTTTATAAGGAAAATAGGCAAAAATTACAAAAAAAATATTAAAAAAAGTTTCAAATCAAATAAGTATTAGGATTGATTAACCTCAGATAACATATTATTGGTGAATATTATTATATTTATGATGGAAGTGACTCTGCAATGATAATGGAAAATCGATATTGTTTGCTTAACAATCTGGTAACAACATAATGCACATAATAAAACTAAAATAACCGATTATAAAGTTATTGACAAATGGATATTTATGTCATACAACACGTCATAATATTAATCTATTCGTCGAAATGTACTGCAACTCCATTAACCAGAGTAATAATGAATAAATAAATCGTCCGCTAAAAATGGCCGACATTTAATAATGAATGAACGTTTAATCAACTTACTTAATGTTATAAATGACTATGTTATGTAAGATGTATTAACTATATTGTATATTTTTGTTTCAAAATTAATATTCAACTTAATAAGTAATATGCGTAGGTACTAGATAAAAAAAATTAAAATTAATATAATGAAGAAACACTTAATTCCCTACGGATCAAAACTTTTAGTAGATTACAACAAACCATTTTCATATATTTTATCAAATTTAAATTATTTATAAATATTAAGCTATTTATGCATAAAGCTTTATATTTTCAGTATGATCAAAAAAATAAAAAAAATAAATAAAATGTTTATTTATATCGTGAAATTTTTACATTTAGAAGATAAACTATTTTCTCAAACTATGAGCGATATTTCTTTGTATTTATGTGTCAAAACATGCGTGTTGTTAATTTATTTATTTTTTAAAGCAACCACTTTGACTGTAAACTTTAAAGGAGAAATCGTTCTGTTGCAATGTATTTCATTGATAGTGTCAAAATAACCGATATAATTCAAAATGCTTCGATTTCCAATCTTTTGGATCATGCGATGACCATACAATAAAGTTCAAACCAAATAATGTCCAAATGCGGCTTGCACATGAAAAATCCACGTATATTCTATGGGAATCTGAATGTTGCATGTATACTTGTAGGTAAATCATCAAATGTATTTGTGTTGGAAAAATATAAATTAACAAAAATTATTCTGTACCGATTGGTATTTGGCTAAATTAAAATTATATATTTTTTTAATTTAAAATAATAAGTTTGAAGGATTAAAAACCAACCCGAGCGAAGTTGAGTAACTTAGCTGGTATATAAATAAATAATTACGATCAATGTCTTCAAATTGTACTTGTTTTAAATTTTAAAATTAAATTAAAATAATCAGTGGCGTAAGAAGACTAGCATCCCTGGCAAACTTTGAAAAAAACGCTTTTTAACCAATTAAAATTTAATATTATGACATTTTTTTAACCTTTAATTTTACTGATTTTTTAAGTATACATTTATATTTATAAGTTATTATTAGCGTGTTAATTTTAAACTTTGAAAATTTGTTTTTCTCGCTTTATGACTGGCAAATTTATCGTTAATTTCTTCATATAAAATTTTTAATTTAAATACTCTCGTGCTATTTTCATAATTTCATCATTAAATTCACACGTAGTATGTACAAATAAACAACATTTACGTATTTTAAAAAGTATAATGGAAAACTTATATTGTATGATATTATATTATTGTAGGATAAAAATACGACTTTTGCACAATTTTGTGTCCCTTTGCAATTCATGCTTCTGGCGTGGGCCTACCGTAGGCAGAGATCACCATACTCTTGCTACGCCACTGAGAGAGAGAGATGTAAAAATGATGATTAATTTTTTATGTGAATTCTGTTTTACATAAACTGAGTTAAAACTGATGCGAATATTTCGACCCTAATACTCTATTATCATATTGTCCAAATAGTAATATGAGAGCCGGCTTAAGGGAGGAGCGAGTTGTGCCCAAGCACTAAGCCCTGCGCGCTATAGCTTATAAAAATTAAATAAATAAAAAATAAAACTTAATTTTACTCTTGAACAACAATACTTTAAAGTTTAAAAATGTTTTAAATGTGTGTGCTAAATAATTTGGTTATAATATTGTTGGGATATAAAACGAGATATGTGATCCTTCAATAAATATATTAAAAAAATTATGGATTTAATGTCCATAAAAGACATAAAGAGTAACTAACTGCAACTGATCACGTCCTTCGGGATAACGTGTTTGTATCTTTAAAAAACGAAAATTCAGTAGAATCTTTCTTATTTACAATATCTTTTAATAATTGATCAAAAAATGTTCAACATTTAAATAAATATACTTTTGAACCTCCAGTAATTTATTTAGCAGAATCCGGAAATTAACCATTTCAACTCAGTCATGCCGATCATAGTATCGATATAATAAAAAGCGGGCTTTCTAAAGTAAATAAGTAGTCTGTGGTAGGCGTAACAAATCCATGAAAAATTATAATTATTTTAACAATTTTATTCGAACAGATATTATGTGCTGTAGTATTTACCAAACTAGGTGCCGATAGTAATTTTATGTGATTTGTACAAGTGGAGTATAATCCTTTTGTATAAGAAAAATATTTCACACCTGGCCCCGAAAATCCTTGCGCCAATACTGGACACTATAATAGTGTTTTGTTCGACAGGATCAATATAAATTACCATAATTATAATCCGCACACAACTTGGGTGATGACAGTGACCCACAGTGTTCTAGAAAGTTGATTTAGGGGGACAAAATTAGATTTTTTTGAGTCACTAATTAAACTCAATATATTATTTAATTGAAAGATAGTTAGCTATTGATTAGATAATATGGAGTTTTAAACCCGTGCGCCACGCCATGTAGTGTACAGAAATACCTAATGGTCTATGATAAGGTTTTTAATAACAAAATAAATTGTTGGAGTATATAGTGTGTTATATAATTCACATTGTCCATTGAAAGAACTTCTACGAAATATTTTTTTTTAAACTATTTTATATACTAATGGAAGGTATGTATGTATTTATTTTATTAATTTTGAGCTAATTTTCACTTATCAAATTTAAGTTATTATGTGTGAAAATAATAGAAAATTTCTTGTTTTAAAATATTAAAGAATATGAAAAATAAGTAGAGAATATTAGAGGTTATATATTAGTATTTTCCAAGAGCTATGTATGTCCTATTAAGGATAATGTTTAGTTTGGTTGCAGTAATTTGTGGTTTTTCATTTTATAACCTATATTAAACATTATATTTATACATAAATTGGAGAAAAATTAAATGGAGAACAAATTAATTTCAAAATAAAAAAAACAAACCATAAAAATATTTTATTTTAAATAAAAAATTTGACATATTATGTATTTTACTTTGTTTTAGGTAATAATATTTTATTAAAAAATCAAAATGTTTTTGAAATGTTAAGAAACAAAAAAATAAAAATGACAAATTTTAATGAGTGTTTTGATGCAATTATTTCATATATTTGTGAGATAATTGGTGATAAATGGACTACAATGGAGAATGAATTTAATATAGAATTAAGAAATAGAATAAACTGTTTTATTACTACTATTAATAAAAAGTGGAGTAGTGCAGGAAGAAATTTAAAAACATTTCAATTAAAAAAGAAAATCTGGTTCTCGTTAAATTTTAATATTTTTGGAGATGTTGAAATTATACCACAATTAGGTGGTATTATACCACAGATTTTTCAAAAAAATTGAAAATAGTGCTGATATTACGGGTATTCATAAAAATGTAATAAAGCGATTCAGAAATATTTTATTTGCAATGTCGAGTGATCATGAAGTCAATGTATCAGAATTTAAAATGTATACTATAGATACAGCAAAATTATTTATTTCTCTGTATCCTTGGTTCTTCATGCCTAGTAGTGTACATAAAAAACTTATACACGGAGCTGATGTTATAGATGCAGCACTTCTCCCAATAGGTAAAATATAAAATCTTTAGTTATTTTAAACGATTATAATATATATAATTTTATATTTTTAATAAAGGCCAGTTATCTGAAGAAGCAGTGGAAGCGAATAATAAAGAATACAAGAAATTTAGAGAGAACCACACTCGCAAAATGCACGTACTAATACTAACAAAGACCTTATATATATATATATATATATATGCTTTTAGTAGTTTCTGACCCATATTTATCTTCTATAAGGAAATTACCGAAAAAATCACTACGTGAGCTAACATATGATGTAATATCTTTAATAATTTTATCCATTAATGAAACAGAAGAAAAAGAAGAAGACGAAGCATCTGACGATAACGAAGAAGATGGATCAGAAGAGGACAGTGACAGTTCCAGTGATAAAAATGAAGAGAATGAACTTCCCATAGTATGTTAATTGTATCATATTTACGTAAATATTTTAACGATTTGAAAAATAAATGAAATTAAAACAGTAATATTTTTTTACTTTTAAAATTATAATTAATATCGGGAAATCAGAAATTATTTAATAATTTATTGATTTTAATTGATTTTATGAATGGACAATGTAAAAAATGAAATTAAAATTGAAGTAAGTATCCAAAAAAGTTATATTTTATGAATAAATAATTTTGTCCTCCTAAATCGACTTTCTGGAACACTGTGGCGACCCATCTGCTCCCGAAATAATTAAGAGAATTCTTTCGGCGAGCAGTTATATTTTAAAATGCCCAATATTACATTATTGGAGCGTTGTGTGAGAACTGCGCAAGCACTAGACACGGTTACGTGAGTGCACCGACGGCGATTACATAATCGCGATTCGCGGACGGACCGATGACGGACAACGGGCGGCGAGTAGTTCAGTGGGCGGCATCGACGCTACCGGGGACGATGGTATGCACCTTGAGAATGGCGTTGCTAACGGCGTACCGGACAGCCGGATCGTGATGCTGGACACGGTGCGTTCCTCCAACACCAACGACTGGACGAACCGGGCCGGCGGACCATCTCGACGGCTTATGTCAGCGGTGACCAGCGCCACGCATCCGGTCGACGTGAGCTGCACGTTCACCGACCGCACGAGCAAATCGCATTCGACGAACCGCTGGTACACGATGTTCTCGTGGATCTGACGGTGGCTCATGGCGGGCCTCGGGTCGCGCGCCTCCACGGGCCCTTGGCCGTCCACGTGCGTGTACTGCGCGCCGTCCGTGAAAAAGCGCCACGCCTCGTGCGGGGCTCCGACCAGCTGCAGATAATACGCGTACACGAAATGCCGGGCAGTGTACACGATGTCATCATAATGCTGGTGACCGCGGTATACCGGTGCCGGACCCGCTACCGTCGTCCAAGGGACGGTCTCTACGCGTTCGTCGACCGAAATGTAGGATCAGGATCGTCACTTGGTACACACCACCGTGTGAAAATCACTTCTCGTTCGTTCGATAATAACAATACCGTACGGAAAGGACTGCGATCAATAGCATCAACGCGCACGTTAATAATAATGCCCAGATATTGTTATAATAATTTATAGTTGTTAGGTGTACAGTGCGTTGCGTTGCCCGAGATTATCAACAATCATATATCTAGGGGCTTATTGCGTTTTTCTCCGGTACCAGTAAACGCGCGAGACCGTAGCCAAACAAGCGTTCAGGGTTCAACCCATTTCCTTTTTTAAATAAAATTGAATAATTTTAAACGTCTGTTACATTTGAAATTTGAAAATTTTTTAGTCGAAAAAACCCTATTCATAATCGAACGTCCTCTCCGTCCCGAATGTTTTGCCGGCAATGGTGTTGTACACATAGACAAGTAATCTATACTCTATAAGCACACGGAATGTGTACTCTAGACATGTTTTTCGCTGGCTACGGAAAAATATTTCGAGGTGACCAATACTTATGGCTATCTATCTCATAACATGGGCGGCTGCATACCAATAATTGTGTTTTAGAGTTATTTTTATTATTTTACGTTGTAAAAATAGAATGTACATATAATAAATATTAAGATTTTTGAGATTTTACAATAATATTTCAAATAATTGTTGCTTGTTAATAATTTTACGTTAACGCTCAGTACAAGCTACGGATATTCGGTAAGATCCAAAATGGTACATTTACTTCCGTTTTTAATTAATTTTATGTTTTAACTTATAGTCGTTTTTAAAGTGTTATATGTTCAATTACGGTGCACCGTAGTGTACTCGTTAAATTCCTAACAAATTCTTACTGATCGAATTGATTAGAATATTGTTAATCACTATCATCAAAGTGTCTACCGTGGTAGTGAAACATGAATTTAACGATAAACAAGAATAAACAAAATCATATACATTTAAAAATATATAATAAAGAAATGTCGTTTTGAAGGTAGAATAAAAATATAAAAACAAGTATAAATTTTAAATAACGAATTTACGTCCCTAACGTAGGCACAGTTCGCCATACCCTTGCTACGTCACTGAAAATAATAGCGAATCTTGAGTTAGATTCAACAATTGGGTTAGATAATGGGATGGGTAAATAAGGGATTGTTGTTTTGGTCTCATACAATTCAAACAATTGTACCTATCATTACTTTCGAATAAACGATTTTGACTAAGAAAAGTTGTATGGATCAGTTTGTATTTCTAAAAATGGTTAATATATGTATAGTAAAAAAACCACATTTTTTAATAACGTTGGTTGAACATTTAATATTTTATCTTTTACAAAAAGAAAAGTATTTAAAATTTGGGAAAATCTATTATTACGCTAGTGCTTATAAAGAACACAAACTTCATTAAAATATTTCGAGACTATGAAATTACATTCACTAAATAACTTATATCGTTTAATATAAACTCATTGAAATAAGCCATTTTTTTAAGATTTCTATTTGTCACGCTTATATATAATTTTTGGGACTTTTCAGTATTTTTTTTTTTTTATTTTTTTTATTATACGAGTACATAAAAACTACTGAAAAATCTTCTATTGAATATGCAAGTATAAAAATTTAAAATTGTATAAATTTAACAAGTAAAATGTAGTGTGTTCCCATGATTTTTATCATTTTATCAAAATTTAATATCCAAACGGTAGTACATTTATTTTTGAATCTATCTCGATTTAGTTTTCATCAATCAAAAACAGATATGTATAAGGAACACTATATTATATTTTTAAAACTGTTCGTCAATCCAAAATTAATTTATCAACATTTACGAAAAAATGTTATATTAAAAATATATTTTGAATATTTAACGTATTTTAGTAACTTATTGTCACTATTTTGTAATCATTAAGAAAACTATTAGAAAATTCCTAAAATGACCCCCTCAAATTATCAACTTGGCAAATTTATTATCACATAATTTTATTCCTCTTTTTACTCAGAATCTAAAATACTACAAAAATATATTCATTAAATTGTTAAAAATGATAGTAAAATTATTTATTACTTTTACCTCCGATTATTTTAATTTTTGTTGGTAATTTTAGCATAACACTGTAACCATAATGATATTAACATTATTTGCTATCCTTATACGAGTATATGACTATAATTTTTTTAATTATTTTTATTTGATTTTACAAGTAAATTGTATAAATTATTATAATATTATATAATATATTTATTTATTAATATTTTTTTTCGGCCAATTTCCACCATATTTTTATTGAAATTTTCCTTAAATAAATATCCTAATAGATAGTTTTATTATTTAAAGTTCATGTTTATATACTTGATTATACCTCGAATATTTTTTTAGTATGTAATATTAATTTTTCATATTTCAATGTTTTAAGGTATAATAAATTAATTATCTAACATTTTATAAATTAAGTTAAAATATAATTTAAAAGTAATTTTAAGCTTCAGATTATAATATGTTAAATAAAACATTTATACGAGAATATTCGACATTTAACATATATTTCTAATTATATATATGAGTTTAGGTCCATTAGCATTTTTGATTACTCGTAAGAAATATTTCGCATAATATCGACGCATTTCACGGTTTAAAGTGGATTGAGATAATGAAAACTCATAATATGATCTCTAAAAAAGGACGAAGTCCTCGATAGGAGAAAGGATGGCAATAAAATTTAGGGCTGGATAGACGGAGCTGGGGCTAAGGACGGTAAACAGAAGAACAGGGAAAAATAGTTTTCCTACCTCATTCGTGGAAATGCAGAAATTGAAAAGAATAATGGAATTCATGACGATGCCTAAACCCAAAACGAATTCCTGGAAGGTCGCCAGTTCATTTGTAAAGAATTTAAACGACATTATATGATAATGGCCGACTGTACAATTCAATTGAAGACCAAGAATTTCACTATTTACAGGTACATCAATAATAATAATGACTATATCGATACATTAGATCGATTGCCAATACATTATCTAAAAAATCAACCTTAAACTACATATAGTGCACTGATAAATATAATACTGTAAAGGTTTTTATAATATCGTATTTTCAGAAAAAATTACAGTCGTCACAACGTACGTATGTATTGGAATTTATTTTAGTTATTTTAATCCATTTCGTATTAGATTTAACGTGATTTATTGTTCTATTCGACATTTTTATTATTTATATGCGGGTAAACAGGTCAATATAAGAAGAAATTCCTCTGCGAAGGAATACAGAAAAATGTTATTTTAACAATAACGATACGTGGTTTGTCTAATATGTATACTTACGCGTTAAGCGCTATTTTCAGTCGAACACGATTGTATACTCACACCAAGTAGAATAAATTAATTGGATTACCCTAGATATTTAAAACTCACATTGTAACTTTATCCGGGAAGCCTCTTTTTACAATCGGATATTTTAAATACTTTAACAGCAATATTCTGTAAAGGTGAACAAATAACCAACTATATTCCGGTGATATCAGGTGCAAATAGTTTAATATTAATTTATATGCGCATCATGCTATTAATTCATGTTATTTAAAAATGCAATTAAAATTTAAAATGTGACCATGTTGTTATATAATCACGTGCATAGCAAAGGTATATTTTCAAAAGAAAATGATAATTTATTAAGAAAATTACAAACATCAATGTGTCACCGTTGAAACTCTGTGTACGCATACAAATATAAGTGTACTTATTTAAAATGTATTTGATCTTAATAACATTGCATAGCAATGTAAATATATTAATATAAGTTATTGATGTGTCAATCGTATAATAAATAATACATTTTATTAACCATGTCGTGAAAATAGAAAATTCGTCTGAGATAACTTTCAGAAAAGATTACAATATTTCTAAGTATACGCCATTAGATCTTTAAAACGTGTACAAGAAAAATAATAAATATACCTATCCATTTTGTGTACTAAAAAAATATAATCATGAAAAAAACTTGAAGAATCATGTAATTTATATACATTTTAATATTGATTCTTAACATGACAATTATCAGTTGTAATTCCGTTATCAATGATAATCACAAAAATGTATTCAGTTATAATATAATGTCAAATGTGATTTGAATAAAGAATTATATTTTAATTTTTTTTATATATTATTAAAATCCCATTTTTAAGATGTACCTAGAAATATTAAAATGCAATATTCTTTTCTTGTTCATTAAAAATATCTAATATTAAAATAAAATTATATTTATCCTATTAAATAATAAAACCCTGACGTTCATAACACTATTCAAACCCATATTAGCCAAGAATATCTAATTTTGAAGTTCAATCAAATCAACCAATTTATATCACATCCAAAATGTTTAATTCAAATATTTTAGCTAAATCATTAAACTCTATTATACGTCTTCAAACAATCATTCCAACAAGATTTCATCTAAAAATTCACTATAATTATTTAAATGAAATTCCTCAACTATATACAAAACTACCGTAACCCGTTCATAACTGACCTATTGGTTCCTTTCGGCGATCCAGAAAGTGCATTGAGGAATGTAAGTGGTGTCATGATTTACAAGCTGTGTAATTTATAAAATGCATCAAATTAATATGATATAATAGTTTTACTTCTATTAGATTTGCATTTGGTATACCTTTATTAAAAATGAGCAATTATAGTTTGGAACTCATTTCACAATAAGAATGTAAACAAATTAATATATTGTATTAGTATACTGTAGATATTATGGTTTTTCAAGTAATATTTAATTTAATTTTCATTTAAAATAATAACAGATTCATAATAAGTGAATTTCGTGAAAAAACAGTTAGTATATAATTCAGATTATTTTAAAAAGTAATCGATACATGTTTCACTAAAAAATTAAATATTTCTTCAATTTTGATAGTAAGTCAATGAACAATTTGTAATTACTAAAAATTAATGGTTTAGAATAGGTTTAATATAACTTTTATATGTACAGTGCTAAGAACTGAAGTGTTTTATGCATTTAACTGTATAATAATAATATATTCCAAGCTATTTAAAGCAGAAAAAAATAAAACAAAGTATTACTGTAAAATACATGCATTTGTTTTATATCCAATCGATCGAAATTAAATATTTTAAATACGGTGTAGTGCTACGATCAAATAACACGATAATGATTAGAGTAGAAACCAAAGGAAAAAAATCCGTAAGAATTAAATAAAAAAGTCATTGATATTTAACGCACCTACATGAAAATAAATTACAAAATTCATAAATTATCTGGAATACCTACATTTAATAATTTTATGTAAAAATTAGTATAACTCACATTATAAACACAATAATAATAAATATCTACTTTAAAAACCAATTGTTAGTACATATGAGTTCACCAATTATTTGATATTTCTTTTTACTCGTCAAAATTATTACAAAAATATGCATCTAATTAATATAATAAATAATTTTCTTGGTATAATTATATACTCAACACTATACAATATTTCATAAGTATATAAAATTATTTAAAGTAAAAATTAATGAAAATAATGAAATGGTTAAGGTTGGGAATTATTTACATTTTCTTATTTATTAATTTAGGAACTGTTTTATGTGTTTGTAGTACCTTGTAATTGCAAGACAATATCTAATATTGTAGCAATAAAATATCAGTACCTTGAAGTATAGATAGTATTGTCTATTTAGATTACTTTTAATTTTATAGACATGATATATAAGATGACTAATTTTATGTAATTTAATTTATTTGCGTGAATTGCAATGTTTTGTTATTGTAAAAATGTAAATATTAACCTGTATATTAATAAAGTTTAAACATGATTTGAATAAATAAATGCGTACTTTGTTTTACATTCAAGTCCTAGCTTTTGTATCATTCTACAGTAAACCAAACACAACTACTGTTTTGACCGTTAACGAGTTCACTCTTTTTTTTTTTT
>NW_020271833.1:1606371-1622847 GCF_003268045.1 Sipha flava | reverse complement strand
CTGGACCCCCCCAATTACGGCCTTACTACAGTTTATTTAAAATAAATTGTTTAGTCCAGATTGGTATTTCGCAGAAAAGTGAACTGCATTCCCATTACAGACATTTGCACAGTGACATAGGATGAAACTTATTGCTCAACAATACACTGCAGTGGTCTAGCAAAGGACTTACTAGTGCACTAACGAATGGTCGGTTGGATTGTATTATGCAGATTATAAATTGGCACGTTATGGTTTCGTTAACCGTGACAATTTATTTTGGATTTTGCGACGGATCGAAGTAGTAAAGAATGATTATCGACCCACTCACGTTTCGTTATACGGCGAGATTAAATTAATCAACAGCCAAGTGTTGTACCCGGTGACGATATTGATGATTTAATTGGCATAGAGTTATTATTCAATAGCTGAAGAGGTTGAAATGCGTTACAACCCTAAGATTTGTGAATCGCTTACTCAGAACCACGCACGTTTATTTTCAGCTGTTAGTTGTTGCTGTATTTGGTTCGGCAATCACTATCGTTTGTCCCATAAACTACCACGGCAATCCTAGTTTGACTTTAATGAGTTTGAAAAATACTGCGTTATATATACGTTCCGTATGACGAAATCAGCATATCGTTTCTGATTTGCCGCATGGTATGACCATTGTCAATAACAATTATTTATAAATTATTTTTTAGAAAAGTAAAACTTAGGGTACATGATTGTATTCGGAAATTTCGGATTTCTTATCCGAGAACGGGTTTTCGAATTGTATGTTCTTACTGCAGGGTTTCAAAAACATTTTTGACCATTTGTATTATAAATTCTATTTCAACTCTAATTCACGACGAAACCTATTATTTTTATTATTTATATAAATTATGTCCAATTATAATCAACGAAACAATATCTGAATTCAAAATATATTCAAAATTCGTGATTTTAATTCTTAATGATTTGATAATTTAATTTTATCTGTTGAAATATAAGGGAGTCAGTTTCGGTTTTAATAAGCCATAAATAAGTGTCTGGTTCTAATCAAAGACCAATCTAGAAGTTCAGTTACTCAGGATTTATGTTAAAATTCTTCACCCACTTTTCGATGAACACCGCAACAACAATACACATAATATAGGTTACATAAAGAACTCTTTGGTTGATCAGAAATCCTTTAGCGCTTTGACTGCATTAATCATCGCAATCAATGAAGGTAATATAACGAAATTATAATTATTTTTCTATATTCTGAGCTCTTGATAAATAAATTTAATTAATTGAAAACTTGTTTTCAATTAGTTTTAGTTTTGTTATAAGTAGACTTAGGGACTCTAGCATTTGCATTCTTTTTTTAATAATTGTTAAATATAGTAGAATGCGAAATAAATATCTTTCTCAGTGCCATGATATCAGATTTAAAATTTGAATTTACATATTTTCGCACATTTGATAGATTTTTCAGGAGATTGCATATTTTAAATTTTTTAAGCTTATTTTTCAAATTTAAAATTAAAAACTATATATATATATATATATATATATATACATATTTCAACTAATCATAAAAAAAAAACCAAGAGGACTTAATACTTCCAGTAATATGCTACCTGCAAACTACCTCTTATATCTTGTTATAATTTTTATGTAAGTATAAATAATACTATAAACCCGTATCGACCGTATAACCCACTAGATATCGACCGGATGTCGATAAAAATAATACCTAGTCCATATAGAATAATAGATTATTTGTTTAGTGTTCAGTTCAGTCCATTATTATTATTATTATACATAGAACGTCATGCGAGTATATTTTGTAACATTGTGTAATGCCGAAAATACAACAGTCTACAAGTAGTCACCTACAAAGTTTTATTTCGGAGTTAAAATATACATTTACATCCGATGGACACGTTTTATTTTGTATACTATGTGATCATTTTTTTTTTTTTTTTTTTTTTTTTTTTAATGCATATAAATACATATTATAATAAATATTTTAATGATTTTAGAAGCATATTTGTGTATTTTGTAGAGCTATGAGTCCCTAAGCCTAGTTATTACTCAAAGCAAGATAGTACGTGAAATTTCGCTCTAAAATTTTGTTTCAGCCAAGTTCTATTTTATCTGAATTGATTTTTATTTGTTTTAGAGTACTATATTATAATAACATTATATGTGGTTTTATGAATATTATTATTATTCAACTAATGGAGGAATATCTAATGTATCATTTTAGAAATGTAGTTGTAAACCAAGGAATTTCGTGTTTGCCTCTAAAACTTTATTGAATAGCTATTGAACTCGATAAACACTGGTTTCATGAACATGTATGCTGCCATAGACATATAATATTTATTAATTATAATATTATAGGAACTATATATTATTATTTCTTATCGGTAGTTTGATATTACGTTTTTAGGTCAATTTCAGTGTTTACGGTTGTCTTTGTATAATATTGCCGTGTCTATTTAACGATAATTTGTACCAATTGATTTAAGACAGAAAATTTTGAAAGCTATAACATTATGGTATTTTAACTAGTATTTTTAATATCTAATTGAACTTTTATATCATATCATTGCCTCAATTCAGCCTCTGCCAAACGATCATCAATTCAATCATTATAAGTAGGGTTGGGAATTTGATGCGAATGCATCTTTTTTTTCTGATATTCCAACACGTAGAACTGTAAGCAGAAAATACATTTCAAATGATACTGATTTTACTAAATTACTAAATTACTGATACTAAACGTAGTTTTAATTTTACATTTTTGACAAATAATACATTAAATATATTTATAAGGCATATTTTAATGTTTTTAAGGCATTTTCAAGTTTTTAGAGTATTTTTAGAATTTATTTATTAGTATTAGATTATTTGATCATGTATTTTAGCGTTTGTTTGCTCAAAACTTGCACGTTTAATATGTAATCTACAAAATTGATAAATTTTCAATTACACACATATCGGCCAATGTAGCTATCTTAACAAAAATAGAACAAAATTAAAACAGTCCAAAGAAATGTTTTTATTTATCAAAAGTCCAATGATAATGATAACAGAAAGATATGAAATTATTTTAGTTTAAATTAAATCAAATATTAAACAAATGGTAACTATTTTATAATTATTATGTTGAATAAATATAATTAAATGTGTTTGATTATATGATTTTTAAACTATAATAAAATTAATTTCTATAGTGCATATTTTATTATTTTTAAAGTATTTTTTCATTTTTTTTTTTTTTTAGAAAATTTTAATCCTAGCCTTAATTATAATTATATATTTAGTATTTTAGTTGTAATTTAATTTTAATGAATACATTACAATTGAATTATCGCACACGCATAAGTGGTATTATCATAATTTATTTATTTTCCCTAATTTAGTAGTTTTATTTGATAACGATTATCAGAGTCTTATTGATTAAGCAATCGACGCACAATATAAACAAACTGTGATGGTGCACTTTTCTCCAGTTTATTGCTGGTCTGTTATAAAAATATTTTCATATATTTTTATTTTATTTCTTTAGTCTCCATGTTTCATTAAAAAAAACTAAATTTCATGTTTGAATGAAATAAATAATTTTTATTTGATATTACTAAATTATTAATAAAAATAATAAAATAAAACGTACTTTCGTTTTATAAAAACAATTTATAGAAGTAATAAATTTAGCCAAACGTAGTATGTTGATAGTAGTATACTAGATATATCAAAATAATAAATCGGAAAGTACTGTAAAAAAATCCAATTTAAAAAAAAAAAAAATTGAATTAAAGGTTTGGGTTGGGTTTGGGTTGGTAAAAATTGATTTTAAAAATCTGGGTTTCAGCTAAAGTTTAGCTTAATTTTAGCTACTAAACCGTCAAACATTAGAAAAATCCATGCTCACAGTTAATTTGCCTTCAAATAATCCTTAGCACACCATAATTTTTCATTACCATTGTAATTTACCGGGATCTAAAGATATCAAATATCAAAGAAACTGCTTCAATGTTCTTCAAAATAATACATTCTAAAATACAATCGCATTAAAATATACCCACCATTTATTCAACATCAAAAACTCTAAAAGAAAATCCTACCAGATGCCTGAACAGAATTGGTTTTAGGACCTTCTGTAAACTAAACCAAGTAAGGTAAACTCCAGGTTTTTCAGTTGCGAAATTTGCTATTCAAATCGTTAGTCAAGTCACAAATATGTTACTATAAAATTGATTTATTGTTACATATTCATATTGATTTTAATAGTCAATAAAAATATATTTGTGATTAAAATAAAAATAATTAGAATACGGTTTTTTCTCCTTTCGTAATAATAGCGTGATACTATTTTAAATTACACACAATACGAGTACATTCCAAATGTTCAAGCAAAATATTTATATTTATTTTTTATAATATATTATATTTATTTATACTATTATGTGGCTATAAATCATATTATTTTTGACGTAATTATAATATCTGGTTTAATTTATTTTTATTAATTTTTTATGAGAATACCCTGTTATAAAACTAATTTAAATATTGTTTTATATTACATATGAATAGTATTATGTGACTTACGTCATTCATAATATAAATAAATTTAGCACATATTAATCTAATAATTTTCAGGTCATAAAAATGCATAATAATAATATAATATTTAACTCTATATTGATTGTATTCAACAGTTATTTGTTTGATACATTCAAATATAGAATTAATCAAATAAAATTAATATGAAAATAAAAAAACCAAAGTCATAATAATTTATAATATCTAAATCGAAATTTCTAGACCTTTTTTTGGGTGGAAAATTAAAGATTGGTTTAAAATTATTTAAGGAAAAATGTTGGACACAAAAAGAACAAAATCAATTGTTCAAAATCAACAAATTAAATAGACACGAAAGTAATAAAATTTTTCAGTGGTATATTTTATTTAGACTAAGTATATGAAAAATATATTAAGGATCGCCCGTAAGTGAGGTATCAGGATTAAAATTAATAGTATAATTATTCTAATTATAGGACATGTCTACTAAGAGTATTTTTTTTACATAAAATCGCGATTTTTAAATAAGTTGTGCTCATAAAATGATCTTCTGCAAATATAAATTCATGATGTTGTAGTCATTTGATACAAAATTAAATTAATCATTAATACGTCTATGGAAATCGGAAAATAACTAGTCCCCGAAGTTTGGAATGACATTTCAATTTCATAACATATGAAATTATGTAGATAACAGATAATCATGTAATGTAAGACTTATGGTTCAGATGAACAACCCCAAAAGTTTACCGCGAAAAAAAGGGATCTTTAACTAAAATTTTGAAAAAAAAAAAAACCAGTAGCATCGTGTGAATACTATATGTTATATATGTTAATGAACACTATAAGCATAGAAGTAACGTGTATTCAAAATAACCTTCAGAAATTCTCTAAATGGTTGAATTATAAAAAGGATAATATAAATCGAAACGGGATGGATCGAATAAAATAATGGGAGGTGTGTTATACACGAAACCGCAAGCGATGAGCTTCAAACATAAATTACTAACATTATTTATGTCCGGCTTAATTATTACGGTACTACATAATCTCTTTGACCTCTTCTTAGCCACTATAGCATGCGCCTGTAATATCAACGAAATCTGTGATAGATAAAATACCATTGTAACATTCGTGGTTGGGAAAATCTGTAATGGCAAATAAGCTTAATACAAAATTATGTTCTCTTATCCGTGAAATGTAATCCATCGTTATGTACAGTTGACAATATTTATATTATATTAACATTACATTAATAGTTATTTACACAATATTTACCAATATACTTTTAGAGACTAATATATACATTTATATATGCCTAATATTATAGTTGAAAATGTATTATTTTTAAAGCACATAATATTATATGTGTTTTTTTCCACAAGATCAAACTTGTTATCTTTTTACCACACTTATAATAAAAAATCTAATTATATGAAATCTCACATTTTATTACGTAAGATATTAACTAAATTAAAATGAAAACTCAGTAGTAACCATGAGCTTATAATTTATAGTGATAAATAAATTAAACTGTCATGATTTAAACAATCGATGATCAATGCCAAAATAAATATTTAAGAAAACTATGATCTGTGATATCGACCAATAATACAATAATACAACCAATAATACAACAGCCATGACGGTACAAATGTTATTAAATATAAATATTAATTTCAAACGAATTTCAAGTCTTGTAATACTTTGAAAATATTACATTATTATTAGTCTCAGAATTCGCACAGAAAAAACCGTTATGAATTTAACGAAATAATCGTATTTATAAATTACAATTTTCTTATTATCTAATACAGTATAATTATTTAAATGTTAAAGAAAAAATTGTAGTTTTCCATATTCGTTTAGTTTTTAACGGATCTGTTGTATATATAAATGTATATCCATCGCATATCTTGAGAATTATACTACCAAACAATATTTTTGTATAAATTATACGACCAGCATTTACGACGTAGAATTTTTTTTATTTTTATGGAAAAATTGGAAGAAAATGAACAATTATTATTTTTTATCCATTACAAAGGATTATTACAAAAGCTATTAACATTATAATTGTATCAGTGAGTAAAAAATGATTAACTTTTTAAACGCCAATCCTTTAGAAAATAAAAGCTATTTATTTTCTTTTTACCTTTAGGTACCAATGAAAAAATGTAATTTTATTTCGAATGCGTTGACACGTTATAGTAAAAATATCGAAGAAGAGAAATAAACCATCTTATATAAAAATAATTAAAATAATACATAATATTGTGTATTATGCATTTTTATTGGTAAACCATTATTATTACTGTTGTAATTCTATCGCTGGAGAACGAATGACAGTTTTTAACTAACCGTTAAAATATTAACAAAACTCTCTATCACGGAGCAGCTGCAATAACCTCGAGAGTAATATGGTTGACAAATAACTATATATAATAAAAAATGAATGCCGTTGTCACATCGGCTATCATTTTAATAAAAAAAGTTTAATTGTACGTTATTATTTCATTTCTTCTTCGAGACTAAATCGTTTTGCGGAAAATTAAAAAGGAGTAAAGCCTTAGAAAACCGCAAGTTATTGACCACCGTTATATGATAGATTATGTAACAAGATTATTTTGTATCAAATGAGTAGAGCTCGGAAGTTGTAGGAGTTGTATATTTTTTTTTAATACTCTCAATTTATAGCATACTAGGCTAGAAATCCGTTCCATACAAAAACGAGTTAAAATACAAAAATTAAAAATGCATTTTTTCGCATATTTTGGCAATTTTAGAAAAAAGTGCATATTTCATAATTTTCATATGCTTTTTATGCATATTTCTTAATTTTCATGAGACTTTTATGCCTGTGTAATATTTTCCAAACAATTTGAAGTTTTATTTTATTTTATTTTTGGTTATTTAAGTCGCCTTACTTTACCATCGTGTTATATCAATTTAATTTAACAAAGTGTATTTATCTTTTTAGCACTAAGGTGAATACTATAAATATTATCGCCGTTTTCGTTAATCTAATAGCAATATGGCAAGTATATTATTTTAATACTAATATTATATACAACTATACATTAACCATAACTTTATTGGATGTTGAAAGAAGTTTTTCGCGCTACAAAAATATTCTTTCAGACAACCGTCGTTCGTTTGATATGGAAAATATAAAGAAAGTTCTGAGTGTTCAATACAATTTGTTTACAGGTATGAGAGTTACTATATATCTATATATTTATTGAATTAATAACAAATAAATATAATTTTTCAAATAACTTTTATTCTTTTTTTTTTTTTAGATTGAAAAAATTACAATCCATAAAAATCACCCAAAAAATTTTGAATTTAATAAAAACATAGAAAAAAACATATATTTTTTATACTTAGTACACTTTTTTTTATATTTAATAAACATTTTTTTACATATAAAATACATTTTTCTTGCATATTTAACATTTTTTCATGCATATTTTACAATTTTTTCGTGCATGTTTTGCCTTTTTTAAATCCTACAACTTCCGAACCCTACAAATAAGTTTTCGGCTTTGTCAATTTCGTATGCAACTTCTGTAACATAATTTCGGAAATTGAGTGAAGACGAGGCACGTTCATTTATTTTTAAAAGTATACCATTTTCTACGCTTTATTTGTTTTGATGATATGGGGTTTGATTTGATTGGTAAGTTAAGAAAAAAAAATCGTCAAAAACTTTTAATACGCTGGTTTCAGAGTCACAAATTTCATCATTATAAGCATTGTTTGACTCTGTATCGTGTGCAAACATATACGAGTGATTTCGAGTCATGGCCAAACCCACTAAACCAAAAGCCTGATTTTCACCAATTAAATAAGAAATAATTGTATTTAAGTATATATTTATTTCCAACTCTTTCGTACATACATCCATTCTCACTTGCTTTTCCCGACACTCTCCATGTGTTGGTAGTGTTAATATAATATCTTAAATGTTACTATTAATGATATCGGTTGAAGAAACATAACGGATATAATGACTCTGTCGAAGATCCTCACGATCACATTAAATTTAATGACGTTCATCATTTCAAATAATGAACAAATTGACGTTATAACGTTTCTTAATAAGGTAAGTTTAACTTTTTATTATCTTATATTCGCAAAAGAATAAAAGCATCTACAATTTGAGAAAATTGAAAATTACAAGTGTCTATAAATAGCACAAACTTCATTAAAATATTTCAAAAGTACAAAATATTTTTAACTAGATAACTAGATAAATAACCAAATAATACTTTTAATAAATAAATAATTAATAGAATTTAATGAAAATTCATTGAAATATCTGATTTTTTCAACATTTCATATTGTAATATATATAGTTTTTTTGCAACTTTGTAATATTATTTTTTTTTATTATTATTTTTTTTTTTTTGGCTACAAAGTAAATCTTATAAAAATCTTGTATTCAATTTTCAAGCTTTAGGTATAAAAATAAAAGAAAAAGTTATACAATTTTTACTAAAAAGTATAGCGGATTTTCATAATAACTATATATATTCATTTATCAGTAATATATATATATATATATATATATATATGTATGAAGAACATTGTATACAACTTTTTATAAACCATTTTTAAAAACAGCTTACATTTTAACATTTTTTGATTTTCAATAAATAGTTTTAAAAAATATTTGGAAAATTACACCAATTATAACAAACCATGACATTAACATTCAATGAAAATTTAATTTTTTTTGAAAATTGATCGCCAATAATTTTGCTATTTTTAAAACGTTTTGTCAATTTTTTACAATTATTAAAAAAAAATACTTATGAATTGTATTATAAAATTGTACTACATAGTTTGTAATATCAGAAATAATTTTAGTTATTCGAATACGCATTTGACATATATACATGGAAAATGTACAAATATGAATTTTTTGCTCCACGAGTTTCTTATAATTTGTATTGTTATTACCATTAGTTAATATAAATATATAAATATAGTTATTATAATTCTTAAGTAATTATTTTTACGAGTCCCTTGGAAGTCGTTAAAAACAATTTCTACTGCATAATCTCTGATTAAATAAATAAATATATTCTATCCTCAAGGATTCTATCAATTTATTATATAATTTATTCTAAAAAACGATTTTCAAATTTACTTATTATGTTGATAAACATTTAAGTTTTATGTTTTCAAATAAAAAAAAAAATGTATATTAAAACATTAAAAATAGGTAATGGTTATGGCGAAGGATTCCTACACGTCAATGACTGATATACTTTTGAAGTATTGTTTTTGGTCAATAGTATTTAGCATAATATTTCATATAACAATCAATATTGTTAAAATAATTTGATATTTCAAACTATGTGAAAATGTATTATTTATCACATAGAAGTATTCGTTAAATGTTCTTAAGTTTTGATAATAAGTATTTATCAGTGTACTGGACACAGTTTTCGTAATATAGGTAATTGTTTTAAATAATTGTATACTACACCTCAGTCCACATTTTTTCTTCGATATGGCATGATAGCCAGGTCGTATATTATATCAAGTCATGAATTCAGAAATGTTCTCTGAATAAACTTGAAATGAATATTTTAATTATTTTTAAAGCTTCTTTAAAAACGGGAAAATCAGCAAATATTTTACATGTTTTTAATAACATGGATTGTTCTAACCGAAATATTAGCACACAAATCGAAAATGTTTTTGACATAATAATAATTTTTATTGAGTGCGAATACACTTTCACGATACAAATTAGTGTTGCTTGTAAATCAAACCGAGTTTAATAGCTTTTAAACTTGTTCCAGTTATAGAAGCCATTCATTTATTATGGATACAGTATTATTACGAGTGACTCGGGTTAGCGTATGATTAAAAACTACAAATTATTATATTAATGTACACAACGAGAAATGTTTTCGGACATTTTCCACGAAATAATGAAGTTTTTATTACTTAGTCATAAAAATCGAGTATACATAATGTATCACCTGGGATATTTAGAGATTATTTTTCAACAGAGAAATAATGAAGTTCATATTTTCCATTCTCATGAAATTATACCGTATAACACCACGGGGCGCCATGTATATTAATGCTTAGCGAATTTTAATATTTGATATGGAAATCCTCATCCAAAGAATTAAAATTCCTCATTACAATAATTCCATATTAAGACATGTTTGAATTATAAGAAAAACAGTAAGTACATTATATGTACGAGTGAAAATATGAAACAAGTTAAGTTACTGGTATTTATTTTAAATAATTTATCGAAAAAAATATTTTAAGTAAAGGTTAACATAAAACAATACTTACTCTACTATTATAAATATTAAAAATTAGAAGGGTTGCAAATTAAAAGAAAAACCGTCAATAAATTAATTAGCTTTGAATCGAATTAATAAATATTTTTTAAAACAAAACGTGTAGTTTTATATAGTTACGGCTTATGGCCTCCCACATAAGCTAACTCAGTCTAATTTAAAACTCATAATTAATTATTAAACTCAAGAATAAAAACGATTATAATTTAATATTTTTTTTTTTTACACCACACATACGATTATTGATATAAGTTATTTCATAAAAATATATTATCCGTGTGTAATTTTCTAAATAAAAATTTTGGAACCTGATACTATTACGGTGATGTTTAGCTTCACAAAAAAAAAAAAAATTCCAAAAAAAGTAATTCCAACACATTTCTTGGTTGATATAATATACACAACAAAAATACTCATAATAATTTTTTTTTTTTACTTATTTGTTAAGCATGTCTCTGGCTCATAGAATTTTAAGTCTTCTGGAGATGAGTATAAGAGAGGATAATTTTTGAATTGGAATCGGTGTGTAGTTTATAAAAGAATTTGGTACAATAAGATTTGGCCAAATCGTCAAGTGAAGGCAAATTTAAATCTTTATGAAGATTTTTATTAGTTACATACCAAGGGGCGGAGGTCATTAGACGTAGGAATATTGATTGGAATGCTAGTAAATTTCTAGTGTTGGATGACTTTGAAGATCCCCAAATCTGAATACAATAGAGCCACATCGGACAGATCGCTTTGTATATTGTCACCTTATTTATTATGGATAGTTTAGATTTTAGAAGTGGTCTAAGAAGGTACAGCCTAAAGTTTACTTGTTTGCGCTGTTGCTTTAAGTGTGAGCTCCATATAAGGCGTTTGTCAAATATTAACCCTAGGTACTTGACTTCATTTGATGCTGGTGAGACTTTGTCGTTAAACGTAACAGTAGGGCATTCAGAGTTACGCAGAGTGAATATTACTTGAATGAATTTTGTTTCATTTATTATTATTTTCCAGCAATTTACCAATAAGTTGATCATATTTAAGTGATTTTAAATTTTAAGGCTGGTAATTTTTGGATCGTGGTGTGACGCCGATATTAGATAATCGTCAGTATATGTGCCAAGGAATATGTATAATATCTTTAGGATGTCATGAGTGATTACTAAATACAGAAAGGGGCAGTTGCACTACCTTGTGAGACACCTGCTTTAATAGGGTTGCATATTGAGTAGCTGTTTTTGAAACGAACACTGAATAAACGGTCTGATAGATAAGATTTCATGAATAGGAAATAGGGAGATGGAAATAACTCATAATATCTAAATTGAAAAGTATTCAATAAAAATGTTTTGACTTTTGACAGTTGCAAATATCATTGATTGCGTAACCGTCGTACAAAAATTAATTACGAGTATAAATAACCGACCCCCTGTGGGTGGGGTCAGAATACACCCACGGCAGTCTATGCCCGTCGTAAAAGGTGACCAAAATGGACCTAGCAATGGGCAGCAACATTGTTAGTATCAAGTAGAGATTCATCTTTACTTGAATAACATCACCTAGCAATAATTGATGTCATTGCGATGCAGAAGGCAACGGGAAATCACTGCATTATTCTCTCAAACATTAAGCAATGAAGGACAACCATAAGAATAGAAAACAAGATGATAGGATTCGGAACCCGGAGTCCAGCAGGGGAAGACAGAACATGGCTTCCCAAGTCATCAATCAGCGAAATCCATGTCAAAACAACAAAAAAAACTTAAGAAATAAAATCAAAAGCAAAATTAACCCAATCAAAATTGGAACGTGAAATGTAAGAACGTTGTTAAGGTCAGGAAGATTTGAAGAACTTAAACAACAAATTAAACTAAATCAACTTGATATTTTAGGAGTGTGTAAAACTAGATGGGGTGAAAAGGAGATTTCTGAAGTAATGACTTTCGAATGATACATAGCGGGGATAAACAAGGAAAAAACGGAGTTGGAATACTATTAAACAAAGAATGGGGACTGCAGGTAGAAAATACCTATCATGTGAATGATAGAATATTACTAATACAATTGAGGACATCTACAGTAAGCATGATAATCATTCAAGTATACTTTCCAACCTCGAACAGTGAAGACAACGAAATTGAACAAGTGTATGGCTCTCTAGATGAACTACTAGAAATAACTTGAGATAGCAATAATGTAATTATTATGGACGATTTTAATGCAGTAATAGGAGAAGGACAAGTCAATAAAATAATAGGCAAACATAGTCTAAGAACAAAAATCATCAGAGGAGAAAGATTAATCAATTTTTGTAAGCAGAATATTTTTTTAGTCACCAAAACAATGTTTGAAGTAGCGAAGAGAAGACGTTATACATGGATAGCACCAGGGGATACTAATTTTTATCAAATTAATATATTAGCAAAGGCCGTTTCAAGAGACAAATAATGACAAGTGTCAGTTATCATGGTGCAGAAATAGATAGCAATCATAATCTAGTAGCAATGAAATACAAAATATCATCCAAGAAAATTACAAAGCACCCCAAATGTAATATATGGGACGTTGAAAAACTCAAAAATGAAAAAACTAGACAAGAGTTCCAAAACAAAGATTATAACAGACTGAAAGCTACTGATATCGACCATGGGAGGAAGTGGTTAACAATATTCAACAATCTGCTGTGGAATCAATTGGATTTAGGAAACTGACCCCATGGAAACCATAGATAACGAATAAGATAATGGACTTAATAAAATACCGTAATAAATTAAAGAAGACCGATGATGCGATGTATAGAATAATAAAGAACCCAAGAGTGTAGAATTGAAAAGGAGAAATGGATGGGTATAACATGTGAAAATATTAAAATGAATATGGTTGCAAATAGAATGGCTAAAGCATATGGAATGATTAAAAGATTATCAAGACTACCGAAGCCAAGAAGCAAACTTATTAAAAACAAGAATGAACAACTGATTCTAGATGAAGATAAAATAGCGAAGAGATGAAAGGAGTACATAGAAAATCTGTATGAAGGATTGATAGGAGAAGATGACATGAGTCTTGAAAATATGACCAAGTCAAATAAAGAAGATGTAGGGCCAATTATAACATAATCGAATTTTTTAAGGCTCTAAGGGAATTGAAACAAGTTAAAGTGGCAAGAATATCTATCCCGGCAGAATTATTAAAAAACGTTGGAAAAGACACAGAACACAAGCTATTTGAAATTATTGAGAAAATGTATAGGGATGGTAACATTCCGAAGGACTTTGCCAAGAACAAAATTGTACTAATCCCTAAAAAAGGAAATTCCACACAATGCAAGAATTATAGAACAATATATTTATTAACACACGCGTCAAAGATACTTCACATCATTATTAAAAATTGGATACAAAATAAAACCAAAAAAGAGCTCAATGAAAACCAATTCGGGTTTGGACAGGGAATTGATACAAGAGAAGCAATTGTAGCTCTAAGAATACTTATGAAAAGAAGGCTAAATGTAAATAGAAACACATTTACAACTTTTATTGACTTAGAAAAAGCCTTTTACATAGTCAATTGGGCATTATTAATGAACACTATGAAAAATAACACGAATAGATAGGAGGGATAGACGAATAATAATGTTACTATTAAATACAAAGAACAGGAGACCTTAATAGAGGTAGGAAAAAATAGTGGTACAGCAAAAATTAAAAAAGGGGTAGGATAAGGCTGTTCCTTATCTCCCTATTTGTTCAATTTATTTGTAGAAGAGATCATAGACAAGTATAAAGAAAACTCTAAAAGAATAAGCATAAATGGAGAAAAGAATCACTGCATACGATTTGCAGATGATATTGTTTTAGTACCTGAATCAGAAAAAAACATGCAAAAATCTCTAACCACCCTGACGAAAATATTACAAGAATATCATATGAAAATAAATGCAAATAAAACAAAAACATTGGTAATAACTAAAGCAAAGTAAATTCCCGCAGTGAAGTTGGAAGTAAATAATAACTTAATAGAACAAGTCCATCAATTTAAGTATCTAGAAAGTACAATTATAAGCGATGATAAATGCTCAATAGAAATCAGACAAAGAATAGCTATGACAAAGAGAGCATTTACGCAAAAACGGCAACTACTTACAAACAAAAAACTTAATATAAATATGGGAAAAATTTTTGTAAAATGTTATGTGTGGAGTGTATTTTGTTATTTATTATTGTATTATTATTATTGTATTATTATATTTTATTATTGTATAGCTGTGAAACATGGACCATCAATGAGCAAGACAAAAAGAAGTTGGAAGCCATGGAAATGTTTATGTGGAGAAGACTAATAAAAATCAGTTGGATAGAAAGAAAAATTAACGTAGATGTATTAAATCAAGTAGAAGAAAAAATAATGCTATTGAATACCATAAAAGAAAGAAGTGGAAAAATGATCGGTCACCTATTCAGGCATAATTTATTTATGACAAATATATTTGAAGACCGAATAAATGGTTACAAAGGAAGAGGTAGACTGAGGAAGGCATATATAGAAGAAATGATAAAACAAGCTGACTGTAGTCGATATATAGACACGAAAAGACTGGCTTCTAACAGAGAAGAATGGCAATCCAGATTTGCAACGACAAGACAAGGCCTTTAGTAGAGAAGAAGATAAATAACCAAAACCGTATTTTATAATCAATTTTTTTTTTATTAATTTTAATTCATAAAATAAATTGATTTTTTTTATTATGTTCATTTAAAATATCAAAATTTCTTTGTAAAAAAAAAAAAAAAAATGATTTACGCTTATGATTATATGTAATATACATTTCAAGCAAACATGGATCCGGAAATGAAAAAGGAATATGGGACGAGAAGTAAATTAATTAAACTAAATCGTTTTTTTGAAATATTGTAGTATGATTGCATTTGAAAAAAAACTATACCAAGTAAATACCATAAATGCGTAACATGAATCGTTTAATATTTAATGACAACCATTAGAATATAATAATTACGACTTAACAAGACGAGAATATTAATAATATGGGTTTATAAAATATTAATCTAATAGCGACCGACTTTTCAGCTTTTATTTTCTCTAGTGTTCTTTAAAGTCTGTATATTTCATATTATCTACACAAACAAAAATGTGTTTATGAATACTTAATGCTAAACTATATAACTTTAAAAATTGTTCGGTTCACGTTATAGACCTTCTACGAGTTTCTTTATATTGTATGAAGAGGAAAAAAATCGAAGGAAATAATATTCTTAGCACCAAATGTTTCTATATCTATTATTTCTAGAAAAAAGATGTATGTGATGGCAAATTTATATTCAAAACTTATTGTGATTATCTAGTTTTTCAATTACAAGCAAATATAAAAAGAAAAATAATCTTGATCGTACCCCATATCACCTACGACTGATGCTAATGAAGAACTTATTTTAAAAATATCGTTTTTGTTCATAGCACATTTAGTGGATTTCGCTTAACGTGGACACTTTGGGATCAAATACATTTTTCCACATTAAGAGGTTGGCCATATTAACTGTTAAACTACATTACTCACATTAAACGAAATCCACTAAATTTTTAAATTTCA